>NW_026067904.1:4237978-4248076 GCF_014885135.2 Alexandromys fortis | reverse complement strand
GGGGAGGAGGCAGAAATCTTTTTTTTTCAATAAAAAAATTATATTAAAAAAAAAAAGCCTGCAGAAATGTTTGACAATGTGAATTGCCTAGATAAACCCAAGGATACAAAATTTGAAAGAACAATCATAAAATTCATCAAAGATGAAACATTAAAACAGACAACACAAAGAAAATCATAATATTATAAATGATTGTTTAAAAAAAAACTGTACTCCATTAAGCTGGAGACCCTAAAAGAAATGGATTAATTTCTAGATTTAGGTAAGTCACTAAAATTAAACCAAGAAGTCAACAACCTAAACAGACCCTAACAAATGAGATTGAAATTGTAATAAAAAGCCTTCCAGCTAAAAACATCCCAGTATCAGATGGACTTGCAGCAGAATTCTACCAGACAATCAAAGAAAATCTACAGCCAGTCCTTCTTAAACTGTTTAAAACAAAAACAAAAACAGGACAGCAGTCTAAAACTACTCCTACAAAGACACCATCACTAAATACAAACACGAGGTAAAGACAAAACAAAAAGAAAACTACAAGTCTATCTCCCTGATGAACATAGGCTCAAAAATATTCAATAAAATACTTCTTAACAGAATACATACATACATCAAAAAGATTACCCACTATGACCAAGTTGGCTTTATCCCTCAAATGCAGGGATGGTTCAACATAAGCAAGTAAATAAATAATGTACTAAACCACATAAATAGACTTACAAACAAAAATCACATCATCATCTCAAAAGATTCAGACAAGCCTTTGAAGAAAATCCAACATGCCTTCATTATAAAAGTTCTAGAGAATGTAGAGCTAGAAAGAACAAACCTCAACACAATAAAAGTTATTTACAAGAAATGTGCAGCCAATATTTTCCTAAATTGAGAAATTCTTGAAGCAATCCCATTGAAGTCAAGAACTAGACAGGGATGTCCACTATTCCCAATCCTTTTCAACATTGTGCTTGAAGTACCAGTTGGAGCAAATTGCCAGGGAGTTGGGGAGCAATAGAGGGAGAAAAGCAGAGTACAGATGACCTAATTAGGGAAATGGGAAAGGAGGGCTCTACAGGGAAGGGGTAGGGAGGTAAATTCAGAAAAAGGCGGGAGAAGGGTACAGGTGGTCTGGTCATGAAAACAGGAAAGGGGCTATTTAGGAAGGGAGGAAAGTACACTCAGAAAAGGAAGGAGGGAGGAGTTAAAATAATAATGACATCTGAAAATATTATAAGGAATTATACTATCAATTATATTTTTAAAAAATGTATAATACATGGAATTCTGTGTATAATATACATATATAGTTTAAATAAACATTTCTCATTTACCTCCAATAACCAAAGACCACCTAGCAGAAACTCCAATACTAGACTGAGTTCTCTTTTGAGTTGTTGGCCAGGATTGTCGAAGAAACTCTCAAAACATACAGCCTATTGCTATTGCCCTAAATTACCCCCCAAAGTGGGAAGGTAATCCCTATTGCTGAAGACTTCATGAACTTCAGAAACAGTGACCAGAGACCCCTGATCTGGAATTGGCCTGAATAACTCTTCCTGGAAGAGTAGCTTTCATGGTACTACAAGTAGCCATACAAATTGCCTAAGGAGGGAAGCAACCAACAGTCCAACTCAGCTATGCTGGATAAGAACCACAACAACAAGCATGGCAAGATTACCTTAAGGGCGCAGTAGTGGCATACATTCCTTGGTGTAACAAATAGCTCTCTAATTGGACTTAAGACCTAGCAAGAGGGAAACAGTATCTAGTGCTAGAAACCTAGCCAACTACTCCATGTTTAAAGTCATGGATCTTGTGACAGAAACTACAAAACCACTTTACTAAACCAGCATAATAACTAAAAACAATCCAAACATTTGTCCTTACCCACAGATAAGTCAATCGTTAACAAAGAAACTACCTTTTGCATCATATGGAGACCATTACAGAAAATTATAACAAATCAAAATACAAGAGTTGTAGATCAGTCCCACGGGATGGATATATTTATGAACCACTCCTATACCTAAGGTTCACCGAAAATTGCAGAAGGGGTGAAAGACTGTAAAAGGCAGAGGACCAGTGATTTTGCTATAAAATTGTGACTCCTGGTAATGTCAGAAGCTACAGCCATCAAGTCTAACCAACATGACTAAACATGAGCTGAACAAGGATAACAGCAACAGAAATGCCAAAGTGGACGGGAAAGAGTTCATGAGGCTCAACCCTACACAAAAAAACAACAGGTGGGGCTGGAGAGATGGCTCAGAGGTTAAGAGCATTGCCTGCTCTTCCAAAGGTCCTGAGTTCAATTCCCAGCAACCACATGGTGACTCACAACCATCTGTAATGAGGTCTGGTGCCCTCTTCTGGCCTGCAGGCATACACACAGAAAGAATATTGTATACATAGTAAATAAATAAAAATTTTGAAAAAAAAAAAAACAGGCAACAAAGAAACACTGAGAGTGGGAGAAATAGTCTTCTCCAGGAAAGAGCACACCAACTGGTTCTCCAATACCAAATGGTCAGCACTGAAAACACACATATGAGTATCATTATATAGACTGAGCAGGTTATATTTAGGAATATATGTCTATACATATACAAAAATGAATGTAACAGCAAATAAAGGAGTTCATGAAAGAAGCAAAAGGGGATATATGGGAGAGTTTGGAGAGAAGGGAAGAGGAAAATGGTGTGATTATAATATATTCTCAAAAATAACAGAAAAGAAAAAGAAAAGACAGCAATAAAGTAGAAAGCTACTCTTGTGAGGAACTGAGATATGACAAGGGGGGTGGAAAGTCTGACTCATCTGTTTTATGCAAACTCCTCAAAACACTCAGAAGCATAGCATGTGAAAAGACAACGGAGGATGTTGAAATATCACTGATGTATGGATTTAAATCCTGTCTCCTTAACTTACTGCTGCGTAACAACTATTACTATATTTAGCATCTCCTAAGCATCAGTTCAGCATTCTATAAAAATGGAAGATGGTATAACCTATCATTTATATGGTTGTTCTGTAATAGCTTCCTCCAAGATTGAAACATTCCATCCTGGGGAAAGCTCCTAAAACCAGGAAGGTACACAAATCAAAATAGCTTCAGGAAGTCCCTGAAACTGACCAAATCATTAGACCCCCTTCCTGCCAGAGTAAGCAATAAAAGCTGAGAATCATTCTCAGAGGAGTAGAGTTGAACTGCAAAGACTCTCAGACAAGCTAAACTGAAGAGAAGAGTCTCAGATACTACAAGCTACAAAAAAGGCTGTGAGCCCAGAGCACCTGCATGGAAGAAGCAGAAACCAGCCGAGTTGCCTAGAAGAGGTTTAGACTGGGTCGTTTGGAAAGGATACTCTCCAACCTATTGAGCTGCCTGCAGGCTATGTACTGTGCTCCAGGTTCCCGGCTTTGTAAGCTGTCACCACGCTGCTGCAGACTTTGCTGATGTAGCTATCTTTGTGTCATTTCTGCTACTGTACATAACCCATCAACTATACTCTAGTAACTCCAATAAAACTCATTGGTTCACCAAGGTGGGCTTTGGTGGTATCTGCAGTTTGGTCTGTCATGGACTTCCTATCTGGGTAAGTAGATGTGTGTTACATCTCTCCAATAAAAGCTTTGTCATATTAAATAAAAGAGGCCTGGTACTCAGTACATACTCAATAAATGTTAAGACTAATATCGCCTGAAATGTCTGCCTTTTCATAATGTTCGTTAAGAACCGAATGTTTATGATACAAACAATAGAGTTCTAGAGAGTCAAAAACAGAAGAGCTAAAACATCAATATAGCTGCAGCAACAGTCACAGAAGAATGGAATATGAAATTAAAAATGGCAGACAATGGCTATAAGATGTTTTAGATCAGGGTATAATCTTTGGCTTCAGTCATATGGGAAGTAACTGCTTAATTTAAAGCAAAAGAACAAACTGGTGCAATTTAAGCTTTAAAATAACACTGCCTGTTGTGCCTAGAATAACAAAAGCGGACGGTGAGTGTGATAAAGTTCCTGTGACTCCCCAGTGAAGAGGCAGTGGGGCTGGCCTAGAAGGCAGCAGTGCAAGCCAACCAATCCAGTTGTGCTGCTAAGAGCAGAGTTACGGAAACTACTGCTGGACTACATTTGTGTGTCATCAAAGAAACAAGGCAGAATGGCCTAGGGGCTGGAGATGCAGCTCGGCTGGTAAAAGGTCTTAGCTAGCACGCATAAGGCCCTAGTTAGATCTCCAGTACCACATAAACCCAGGTGTGGCCGCAAATCCCTGTAGTCACAGTACTAGGGAGATAGACACTGGAGGTTCAGAAATTCATGGCTACCCTTGACCATCTTAACGAGTTTTTTAGGCCAGCCTGGGGTACACAAAAACTTGTCTCATGCAAGGCTGTTGGTGAGAGACACTAGCAAGGTAAGTGAAAGGCGCTGCTTTGCTGAGTCAACGAACACTACAGGGTTGACATTCTGAAAGACTATAAAGTTCATAAATCTTGGCATCAGTAAGATGCTAAGCCAGATTATAAGAAAAAGATCCAAGCTAGACACAAACTAGAAGTCTTCACGAAACAACTATCATTTTGAAACCTTGAGGCTAAAATAAGTTCACCTGACTGATTAGCCCAGCTTGCTGCCCCTAACTATGGCCCCTTTCCTATGTGATTTTTTTTCCAATGTCATCAGCCAAAGTGATTCTAATAAAGATAAAAATCAGATTAATCACTGTTCTGCTCAAATCCACATCTCTTTAATGTAAGACTAAATGCTTACATTAGTTATTACAATGTGTATCATGATGGGGCCCCTGTTACTCCTCTACTATTTTCTCTCATTTATCCAGAGCCAGTCCTCGAACTCATCAAACCAGGTGATACAATCTCACTTAAAGGTCTTTGCATTTGCTTTCCCTCTGCTCAGAATATCCTTCAAAATAATCATGCCTTTCTTAGCCTAAGACCTTTGCTCATTGAGGCTTCGCCTGATCTTCTTTCACAAATATTAATTTTTGTTAATATTACCCACAACACCTCATCCTCGCTCTGCTCTCTTTAACACAACTTTTCTCACAGAGATGTGTCTTGTTTATGTCTATCCTCCCCACAGGCTTTTTTTTGTCAATATTATTTGCTAACGTATTATACAAGTCTATGACCCTCTCTGATACAGGTCGTTTCTCAATAAATATTTGATGAATTAAAAAAAATAAATTTAAAAAAGATAGAAGAGAGAAGTCAATAAAAACTTTGATACAACACTATTCTGAGAAGTCTGAAATTGATCTTGGGGAATCAATATGGGCCCTTATTTTAGTAAAGGGACATAACTACTGTAACTTAAACTATAAACTTTCAAGTGCATATAGACAGAACTCAAAGATACTGGATACTGGATTGATCATCAGGAAGTAGTTCCCATTCAAGCATTTTAAACAGTGATTCTTCTGGTGATCTACATATCTCAAAAAAAAAAAAAAAAAGAAAAAAAAACCTTCTCTAAGAGGTCAAGGGTTCCTTACAAAGGCACAGGAGCACAGATGATTCATTCGGTAATGAACAAAAGAAGCGGGAAGAGTGAGGTGGTTAGAAGGGACAGTCTTAGATGCCTGCTGACAAAGGCATGATAGTCTATTAGTTATGCAGAATCAAAGCCAAAAAAACAAAACCCCTAAAACTAGAGTTTAGAAAATAGCAAGTTAGTACAGATAGAAAGGGGGGGAACTCCCTTTGAGGGTAACAAGGTTGCCTGAAGAAGCTGAGTCTGAGAGGAAGACTAGAATAGACAAGATTCACAGACATACAGAGCTTCCTAAGAGCTGAGAACAGATAAAAAGCAGGGAGGACCCAAGACTGAGACAGGTACAAGACAAGAAGTGATGGAAGGAAATGAGGCTACCAAAAGAAAGATGTTCACCAGGGCAGAAACCTGAGAAAAGAAAGAGAAGCTTGTCAATACAGACAAAGGGAGTGGAAAGGAAAGCAGGGCACTAACAAGGGAGACACCGAGGACACACACAAGTACAGCGTTAAAGAGACAAGCAAAAACAGCACAGAGGAAAAGCTATTACTGCAATCTGGATATCTACATAAATATAGGAATTGAGTTATTAAATACTATTCCTATTCTGTGGAAGATAAAAATTGCAATTTAAAATGATTTTTAAAAATCTGTCTAAAGTCACAGTTCTAATTTAAATAGACAAATATGACTGTGGCAAGTCTGTCCCATGCTAAGACCTCTTTCCTGATATAGCATGTTGCTTAGTTATTCTGCCTAAAGTTATTATCTTTCTGATAGTTTTTCTTATCTTTAAAGCGGGACTACCTCATAGACACCTAGCTCTGCAAAGTACACAGCACCACCACCACCCAAATGCAAGAGGACAGGCAAGTCTGTTTAGGTCATAAGACGTTAATTTCAGTCAACCAAAGTTAGTTCTAACAGCAACAGCAAAACCAGAGAGTAATGATGTAGTGGGGACAGCAAATTAAGAGAAAACAAAACAAAAATCAGAAAGGCGAGGCTGGCCCAACAAGCAGTTTATAGAGCAGGCACTGACACAGGTGGGGAACGTATTCTTGAAGATCGGGTGCTGGCAACAGAAGACAAGCTGTATAAACGCTTTCATCTCAGTTTTAGCTGTAAAAGATGGTGAGGCTACGAAATTTAATTCGGTGTGCTTCAAGTGCCACCGTGTGGTTAGAAATAGTAGAACAAGCAAGCAGAATTTAAATGCTAACAGGAGACTGCTTAAGCTTTGTATTTATTGTACCAACAATGTTCCATCAGAGGGATGTTTAAAAATAATGCTATTAGTAAATTACCTACGGGTACTACCTTATGCCCAGACAATTATTAATGAACTTGCTATGATACTCCATAAGCATTTTAAATTGTTCTTGCACCTTGAAAGAGAGTTATATATTCAGAACAAGTCATAGTTTGGGTTCTAGGATACCTGAATGAAGACTGTATGGGAAGGAGAAAAATAATTAAAACTGTGTGACCCAAATTTACAATGGAAATATTACACCAGTGGTAATGTATGATAAATACATGTATCTGTGAAATAAACATTTAAAATCAGACATGCGCAGTATACTGAATATCCTAAAGGTACTTAACAAAAGTTACAAGAACAGCTCACCTGTACTGTTTCAATCAGACTTGCTGAATAAAAAGGCATGGCCACCATATATGTTAGGCTGCAGAAATAAACCAAACTTTATCAGTACAACAAAGTAAGTTATAATGAAATTTTAAGATCTGTGTTAATGTATTCACCTAATATACATTCAAACCCAAAATGATCTTGATAAATTTTCTACTATACTTTGGACCTAGTGATAGTAACTCAGAATGCTGAAACACAGAGTACTTTAATAAATAGAAATGGAAATTAAAAAGTAATAATAATAAAGACAATCTGCCCAAAAAAAAACCCTAGATTATACCTTCAGCAGAATGCAGACTCATTTATGATTAACTGTATGGACGTCAACCCGCTCTTCCTAGTGCTGCCTCTGTTTCTGAACCTTTTGGATGAAGAACTGTTCCACAGTCTGGTGTTTTACTAATATCTGAACAAGAATAATTTTTGCTATTCCCCTATTATCACGTTCTATGTCTACATTTCCCATTAGCAGACTAAGCCAGCTTTTAACTATGAACAAAGTTCCCTGTTATTATGGAAAATAAGATTGTACAGCTTTCCAAAGTTGTTTCCTCATCAATATTGTAACGTTACTGCTTTGCAAGTCTGCAAAGTATAGTTATTAAAAATCATTTCAAGGATGGGACTAAGCTAACAACATCCTTAGGGGCCAGGTCCTCATAAGTACTGGCCTTCCAGACAAATGGAACATCAGCAAGTGACTATGTGCTAGACTGCCCCACAGAGGGAGCCAGAAAGCTAGAGGAATTTCCAATTCACAATCTTAAAAAACAAAATAAAATAAACTTCTAATATGTAAAAATAGTCACTGAGCAAAATCACTTTAGACTATAACGTGACTATCGTTTTGAGTTTGCTCTTCACCACATACATTCATATCTCTACTAACAGCAAGACAAAGGTGTAGTATCCCTTCTATCAAATCCTGGATCAAATGTGTTTCAGATTTGGGGAAATTTGCATATAACTAGAAATCTTGAGGATGGGAACCAAGTTTAGATACAAAGTTAAATTATGTGTTATACTCATTTACCAGCAAAGCTTGACAGTGTTTTTATGTAATATTTTCTGTGTGGCTAGATTCTAACAGCCCACCCCTAATTAAATAGGATCAGGTTAGAGAGATTCAACACATTTGACATGTGTTGGTGTTCAAATTCTTCAGATTTTAATGTATTTTGGATTTCAGATGTTTGGCTTAGGGATGTTCAACACATAGTAGTAATTTTTATATACCTATCTATCTACCTACCTACCTACCTACCTATCTACCTACCTACCTACCTATCTACCTACCTACCTACCTATTTATCTACCTACCAATGTATCTACCTACCTATACATATATATCTACCTATCTATTTATCTATCTACCTATGTATCTACCTACCTACATCTATCCATCTGTCTGTCTGTCTATCTATCTATCTATCTATCTATCTATCTATCTGTTTTTAAGCTGGGTCAAGGGACTGGGGAGATCTCAGCTGATGAAGTGCTTGCCATGGAAGCATGAGGACCCAAGTTTGATCCCAAGCATCCATGTATAAAGTTGGGCATAGTGGCATGCCCTTGCAATATCAGAGCTAGGTAGGTAGAAACAGGTATATCCCTGAGGCTTGCTTGCTGCCCAGCCTGATCAGTAACCCAGACTGCACTCCAACTGATGATCCAATACCAAACGATCATCCCTAAAAACATATACATATAGTAACATTATGTGGATTGAGAAAGCTGTATGTGTGTATGTAGCAATTTATCTTTGATTTTTCTATAATTGTTGTTACTTAGTGTATGTGTGTATTACTACTATTACACCAAGTAGCAACAGTTAAAGAAAAAAGGCAATAAATTTGAATGAGAGCAAGGCAAGACTTACATGGGAAGAGTTGGGGAAAACGGAAGGGGAGAAATGATATAACTATATTATAATCACAAAAAAAAAAACACCTTAAAACAAAAACAAAAACCAAGGTTGATGGCTCCTCAGGAAACTCTGGCCTCCACGTTCACACAGTGCACCCAAACACATAGACCCACCCCATCCCACCCTCAAAAATGAATAAAATAAAAAGTAACTTAAATAAAAGTAAGAAGTTGAACCATGACTTTTACCTTTCAAATGCCTAAGAATCATTTTAAACAGCATGTGTATGTCAGGATCTTAGCCCAAAACCTTGATACTTATTCTGTAAAGGTCTATTCCTATTATTCTAGCTTTTTTTACTATATTATGAGTAAGGTTTGTTTCAGTTCTAACACTAAGAAAGCTAATGGAACGTTCTGCTAACAATGTCATTGCAAAACTTACCATTTCAGAAGAAGGTGTTCACCTATTAGTTTAGGATTCCATTTGTGTGAAACTTCCCTAAAATGTAAAAATAAATGTAAATAAAACAAAATTGTGTGTTATTTTAAATATTTTTAAGTTAATGTTTTAAGGTTTGGAAGGCTGCTGTTGTTGTTTTTATTTTTTCAAGACAGGGTTTCTCTGTATAATAGTCCTGCCTATCCTGGAACTCGCTCTGTAGAGCAGGCTGGCCTCAAACTCACAGAGATTCGCCTGCCTATGCTTCCCCGAGTGCTGGGATTAAAAGTATGCGCTACCACCGCCCAATTCTAAACAGTAATAAATTTCTGTTTTGTTTTAGTCTTTAGAAAGGATGTTCCTTCTGGACATAATCTGACACGTCTGGTGGTTTAAATGGAGACAAGCGACTGTGTCTGCAGCAGAGAAGGCTGCAGGGAAAAGCTGTGACTGGCTGCATGGTGGCTACTGCTGTGTGACAGATGAGAAGGCCTAGGAGACACACCCTCTGTGTGACAGATGAGAAGGCCTAGGAGACACACCCTCTGTGTGACAGATGAGAAGGCCTAGGAGACACACCCGCTGTGTGACAGATGAGAAGGCCTAGGAGACACACCC
>NW_026067904.1:4129934-4236397 GCF_014885135.2 Alexandromys fortis | reverse complement strand
TCTCTCTCTCTCTCTCTCTCTCTCTCTCTCTCTCTCTCTCTCTCTCTCTCTCTCTCTCTCTCTCTCTCTCTCTCTCTCTCTCTCTCATTCTCTCTCTCTCTCTCTCTCTCTCTCTCTGCTCCAAACTTGTGCACCAGATGTAAGCTCTCAGCTACAGCGCCGTGCCTGCCCGACTGGCAATGCCATAGACTCTACTACCCTCTGAAGCTAAATCCCAAACTAAATGTTTTCTTTTGTAAGTTGCCTTGGTCATGTTGTCTCTTCACAGTAATATAAAAGTAACTAAAACAACCCCTACAGGTCTGACAAAAATCTCAAACTCCATTTATTGAAAGTTAGGTTTCTTATCTCCTTTATTCTTACTGAATTCTCCACCTTGGTTAGCATTCCCATTAAAAAAAAAAAAAATCTCACTTCCTGATACTCCCATTTCCAACCTAAAAGCAGCTACAGCTACACACGTAGTGTGTATTCCTAACTCAGCACTTTCTGTTCTGCTCCACAACTCAGAATGGCCCCAGTGTGGTTAGAATTAATGCACAGCTCTCTACAAGCCAGTCTGAAGCAATACTCTCATATTACCTCTTGGGAATATCCTTGATCAAAGCACGTCAAGAACAGATAAAACGTTTTTGATTGCAGGCCCACAGAGAATTGCCATTACAAAAACACAGTCATGGAGGGAGGAGAGGCTTTGAGATGGCTAGGACCTAGATACTTGTATACCCATACAAATTATCAAAGAATAAATAAAAAACATTTTAAAAGACATGCCCATACTTTAGCATCTCTGCTTCTTTCCATTCCCAAGCACAAGCTGCTTCTTTCTGTCGCCGAGATTGTCTTAAGTTCCATGAGACCGACCAGGTATACTGGCACCTTTTTTTGGAAGGAGCTCCTTTCCTTCCAGGTCAGTTCTTACTCTAATTCAGACTCTATCTCAATTTTCAGTTATTTTTTTAATACATACCAGTAACTCCAGGTTAGTATCCTGGTAATCCTGAAATGGGCTTATTTAACTATGGCACAAATCACACCGCGCACTATATCAGATGAGCTACTTAAAGAGGCTGTAACATACTCCTGTTTGCCACTTGGCAACAACAGTTAGGAAGGAAAGACACTAGGACATGGAAGTCCCTATCACACCCTCACTCTGCAAGGTGTAACTAATAGAGCTGCTTGACTGACCTTCTTCTCTGTGCTTTTTCAGACACATTTTCAGATTCAAGATATTGGCTTCCATATTTGATTATAAAACTAAGATGGAAAAAGGCCACACATGTACCTTGGTAAAGGTGTAAATTCACTAATTATGCCTTCTGCTCCAAGTGTGACTCCCTGGACAATAAATGTACTTCCCATTCCTTTCCATAGGGCTCGTGGTCCCTAAAATCAAAACAAAAACAATAAAAATAGTTCTGTTAATGCCTAAATATGAAACATAAAACTTCTTAATGAAACTTAACATTGAAGGTTTACTGATATTTCCTAATATGTTATTACTCTAATATAAATCTTACCGAACTGTAGCTAAATCTAATAGTGGTAGATTTCTACCACTTTGTTCTTGTTCTACTGAGGCACACTCACACATAACCCATGCTGGCCTCAAATTCCTATGTAGTAGCTCACCTTGAACTCTTGATCCTCCTTCCTCAACCTCCCAAGTCCCAGGAACCCAAGTCATAGGCCTGTGGCACTACGGTAGCCTCAACTGTTAATGTTTCATGGTAGCTTAGTTTAGACCCAGATGAATACTCCATTTAATTAGGTGCTCCAAAATGACCTATTAAAAACCTCAGGTATCTCTATATTCAACTCCCTACTAGTCCAGCTATTCCTACGACCTACAGCTATCTCAAATTATGTACATCCCTGACTTCATTGAACCATACCCATTAGCACCATTTCTTTTCCTTCTTTCTTGTAGTTCCTATTTCCCTTAACAGCTCCTTCATACTTATGTCCAAATCATGTTTCTCATTCCTCCTATCTAATCAACCAAAGTTCTATAAGTTCTCTCAGATTCTTATAAATTTATGTTCTTTTCACCATTCTTACATTATTACTTATATACATCTAATACTACAAGAGTTCACTGTTTCTACTATAATAACAGCAGTGGTGTTATTACTATCATTTATCTATGAGCAAGAAAATAAAATATCAATACTGTAAAATTAGAAATGTGTTTCTATTTCATCCTAGTCCCTTAGCAGAGGCTTTTATCTTCCAGTCTCCAGAGACAGCTCAGCATGGAACAGATATCTGTGTGCATGCAAAGATGTATAATTTTCTGGTTTGTTCATTTTTAACAGATATATCTTGAAACATAAAAAACAACCCAGTACACACAGAGTAGTTTCTTATCTGTAAAGGCCACCTGGTGTTTTACCACATGAATGTATCATCGTTGTTTTAGTGGTATCCTCTTGCTAGATATTATAATTTCTTGGTTCATTATTATGAATGATATGAACCATATTATGAACATTATTACCAGAATATGACATCCTTGATACATAATTTTTTTTTGGGGGGGGGGGCGTTTCCGAGACAGGGTTTCTCTGTAGCTTTGGAGCCTGTCCTGGAACTAGCTCCTATAGACTAGGCTGGTCTCAAACTCAAAGAGATCCACCTGCTTCTGCCTCCTGAGTGCTAGGATTAAAGGCATGCGCCACCACCACCCGGCCTGGTACACTACTTTTACATATGTATATAAACATTTATGTAGAAAAGTTCCTAGAATTCAAATATATAAATTCCAAATTTGATGCGAACAATCCTGCTGTCACTCTGAAACATCTTCAGTGGTTCTCTTCTGGGCTTTAGGATAAAGTGTGTAGGCCATGGAAGGCCCTTTATGATGCTGTTACTTCTCTGGCTCTTTTTTCATCTTCCTCTCACCCTCCACCTCTGCTACAAGGTACTATTTACTGCATAATACCTGGTACCCAAACTTACAACCTCTTTCCCTTTTGCCTTTGAACGTCAACACATGAAACCTTTGCCCTCAGCTGTAAGAAGCAGACTTTCTGACAAGTGAACATACAAGCATGAGAGACAGTGTCTCTTCTCAACAGCTGTCCCTCGTCATACCCTGTGATCAGCCCAGCTGTGGCAGCCAATCTTCACTGTAAACAGATGGGAAATACTTCACCGAGGAGGAAGACCCACCCTAAAAATTGGCAGCATCATTTCTTTACCATCAAGAGCTAAAGAAAGGCCAAAAAAGTTAAGTGTCTGCACTTATGTTTCTCTGCCTCCCGATTATGGACTATGTTGAGCCCAGGAGGCATGTTATCATGTTTTAAATTTTGAGTTAAAATAAGCCCCTCCTTCCTTATATGTTTCTGTCAGGTGTTTTGTTACAGCAATGAGAAGGCTAATGAAGAGCAGTGACGATGCCTCTCATCTATATGCTAATCAGGACTTTATCATTCTCGTACTGGACTGCAATCTTCTGCTGACATTTCTGTCTCTGTGACCAACTGTAACTCTCTTGATTGTATAACATTACCTTCTCTGCTGCTAAATTCTTGGAACTTAGCATAGTTCTTTGCAATTTCGTTGAATGAAGTAAAATTCTGGAAGACTCAAAGGAGGAATTTTTTTTTCTGAGACAGGGTTTCTCTGAGTAGCCCTGGGTGTCCTGGAACTCACTCTGTAAACCAGGCTGGTCTCAAACTCAGAGATTCACCTGCCTCTGCCTCCCAAGTGCTGGAATCAACAACATGTGCCATCACCGCCTTGTCTCAAAGTAGAATTCTTACTTTAATGCTAAACAAGCTTAAATACATAGCTTTAATAGAATAGGTTCTCACCTGCGTTTTGTTGAAGCTGTACATAATGTTGATGATTGTAAATGGAGTGAGATGGTAATGCCGAGCATGGTAATTAACCTGTAAGAATAGATATCATCTTTTCTGTTTTGTCAAGAAATAGTAAGTCATGAAAATCTAAAGAGCAGATTAAACAACAAATAAACCATTTCATGTTAGCATATGGCAATATAAAGGCAACATGCCGACTACCACATAAAATGCTTAGTAATGAAGATATGGAGAGGATCTTGCTGTTTGACAAGTGAGGTTTTTAAGCTCTGGAATTAAATCTCTTACTCATTTTGGCTGAGCATTTTTTAAACTATGGCTTACAAAAAAATAGACAAATCATAAATCAGCCAAATGTGTCAAAATGATGCAATACTAGATCATAAATGTAGTTACCACAATTTAAATATATGCAAATCAATCTTACTGTTCTGAGGCATCTGCTATTCAGGTAGTCCTATTTCTCTATGCAGTCATATTTTTCAGTGACAAGTATAAACAGATTAATTTGTACTGATTTATATTATCTTAATGTTATGTGGGGAGATGATCTGGCAAAGAACTAAAATTACATAACAGGACCTGCTACTATGCAGGCCAGTAATTGCTGGGAGCTCCGTTACCTCACCAGGGGCCTGACGAGTTCAAAGATTTTACTCAGGCACCGTTTGCCTTTTTCGTGTACTGACAGCACGCTATGGGTACAACAAGGGTGAACAAACTGCTGATTCTCTTCCATGAGTCGAAGCAGTAGCATCAGTTGTATTTCTCAGTGATATTCTCCACATTGGTACTCACAGGAAGGAAAAGCAATCTCCATCTGATAGTGTCCTTGGTGAAGCAGTACAAAGGGTAATTATATGAAGCTGACCTAAAGTACACAGCACCTTTCTAATTAACATTCTGTGTGTTCCCTAAAGAAGACAGCTGTCCTGAAGGAAAATTCTTACATGATGCATTGCAACCTACTTAGCCACTTTTTATCACAGAACATCATTTTTTTCCTTTTTTAAAATACCCTGTCAAACTTTTACTTTCATACAAACTATTACCTTCACACTTGGGACATACATCTTCTCCTTGTAGTAATGATACTTGAACCTAGGGCCAAGTATATGCTCAGCCACTCAACTATATACTCAGAACAAATGTGTACTTGTAAATTATCAAAGTGAGCTTGTGTGTTGTTGTTGCTGCTGCTGCTGCTGTTCTTATTCTTTGGTGGTGGTTTTTGTTGGTGGTGATTGGTTTATGTT
This sequence comes from Alexandromys fortis, assembly GCF_014885135.2. Taxonomy (NCBI): domain Eukaryota; kingdom Metazoa; phylum Chordata; class Mammalia; order Rodentia; family Cricetidae; genus Alexandromys; species Alexandromys fortis. The sequence goes on along the minus strand of NW_026067904.1, from coordinate 4,231,305 downwards.
TTGTTTTGTTGTTGTTTTTGAAAAAGAAGAAGATCCTCAGAGTGTTTGTTTTCAAGTTTTTTCCAAGTACAAATGGGAAACACCTTAGTAATATTTAGAATGTTGTTCTGGCTAAGAAACACATAGAAACTACACTTTAAAATCCTTGTGAAGGGTAGGCCCTTCTGAAAAGGACACCAATAACTTGGGAATAGTAATAAGAATTGACAAATAGGACCGCATAAATTAAAAAGCTTCTTTCAGCAAAGTAAACAAAGAGCCCACAGAATCTGAGCCATCTGACAGGGAACTAACTATCCAAAGTATATATAGAACTAAAAAGATTAAACGCCAAAACCCCCAATAATCCAAGCAGTAAGTAGGCAAAGGAAATACTACCATTAGCCAAAAAGATTAAACACCATTATATAGCAGAGAAATGTAAATCAAAACCATACTGAGATTCCATCTCAACCCTACTGGAAAGGCTATCACCAAGAAAACAAACAAAAGCAAATGCAGGTGACTATGTGAGGAAAATGAACTCTCCTTCAGTACAGTCACTGTGGGAATCTCTGCAGAGGTCCTTCATGGAAACTAAAACCAGAGCTACTGCCTCTTCAGTTGTATGCTAGGTTATAGCAGATGGACCGCAGTCAGCAGACACGGAGACACCTCAGCAGCTTTTCCTTGTTTCACTAGTCGCAGAAACCAGCTTATGGAATCAGACTAGACACACACACATCACACCCATGCACATACACACACACACACACACACACGTGCATGCATGCACGCTTACACGCATGCACACACGCACGCACGCATATGATTATCATTATGCAGCCACAAAAAAAAAATACATTGGAAGAAACTAGAGATCTGACTACAAGTAAACCAGACTCAGACAAACAACAGACATTTTCTCATTTGTAAAATATAGGATGCTCTGTAAATTAAAGAAAAAAATATGAAATAAAAAACATGAAAGCAGGAAGTGCACTTTTGGGGACTAAAAAGTAAACCAGAAGAAGTTGGGTGGAAGGACAAGGGAAGGTAATGGGACAAGAAAAAACAAAGAACATGACATACATGTACGAAAATGTCATAATTTCGTGCAATTATTTTGTATAATTAATACATCTTAATAAAACGTAAAAAAGAATTTAGGGGAACGTACATCTCATTAAGAATATACACTAATAAAAGTATTCTTGTGGGGTCACTGGTGTTTTAGAATCTGAACACATAACTCAGTGAGTCAACACTTTCAAATAACAAATACAGGGTGACTGAAAATCATGTGTGATATAAATTATAATATATTTGGATGCATTATAAATCAATGTGAATTTTTGTTGTTGTTTTCTCTATGTAGCCTTGACTGTCTTAGGACTCACTCTGTAGATCAGACTGGCCTCAAACTCAGAGATTTGCCTGCCTCTGCCTCCCAAGTGCTGGGATTATAGGCATCCCCAGCTCAATAGGAATCTTTTAATATAATGGAGTTTTAAAAAAAAAAATAGGTTACTTGAGGTTTCACACTGCACACAAGACACCACCACTTAGTGAGTTCCGGTGTCGCATCAGAAGACACAGAAAAGAATAAACATAATCCTGTTTTCAAGAGCATCCTACACTCTACGACAGAGTTACTGGAGGAGCAGATGTGAGGCGCTCGCTCCTATTATGACAGACATTTGAGAAAAAAAAAAAAAACATAAATTTCTGCAAAGATTATTTGTTAATATCTGACGAGTGCATTATTATTTTAATGAGATCAGTATTATATCAGGTTTAATTTATGAAATGGTAAATCATGGCAGAAATGACCCAAATAAGCAAAACATCTTCAGAGTCCTGATAACTTTTAAGATTTTTGAAGAAGTTTTAAGACTAAAAAGTTGGAGAACTGAAGTATTATAGATTTGGGGCATTTCACATAGAATAATGGGTGTAAGATTTCATGTCATTTTATCAGAATTCTGTGCTTCTAGTTAGGATTAGGCTTATCTCAGAAGTCCAAATGCTTATATTTACCTGACACTGGCGGCGTAAAACAATGCAAGGATGGGCCAGCACATTTTCTGTGAAGAGACTATGCAGAAATTATTTATATGTGAGTATAAATATAATGTTTACACACATTTTATTTATAATATACATATACCCAAGGTTATTCTTACATTTTTATAATAAAGGAATTTAATATCTATACATCTGCAAATAATGCAAATAGCAAATTGAATATAAATAAAATTTAGATCCACAAACTTGTAAATATGTATTTTCTATAGAGTACAAAGACGAAAATAGAGCTCCATATGAAAAAGGTTAACCACCTAACTTCCCTCTCAGAAAATACTCTAAGAACAAAATTCTCACATGAAAAGTCATTTGCTTTTCAAGATCCTCATTCCAGAATTTTTTATTTTGATATACTTGGTATTTAAGTTACAGGATTTTTAATGAACATGTTAATTACTACTTTATATATCAAATATTTCTTTTTAATATGTTCCCCCCAAAATAATTACAGTTGTGTATTTAAGTACTAATAGTGACATATGTATTTATTTATGTGTGCATACGTTTATATATATGTGTGTATATTATAAGTATTAGAATATACATACATATTATATAAACTGGCATTAAGCTGTAAGAATAAAAATTAGGCTAAAAAGATTAGCAAAATAGAAAATAGACTATCTATGCTGACACAAATATCCCTTAGTTTTTAATATGCAAATAAGGTCATTCTATTGGTTATTTTAAATGATAGCCATTTTGGTATGAAGGATAAGCGATGCACAAGTCCGATATTTGTGAATCTTCATAATACCATAAATAATACTGATGAATGTTATAATGACCATTATAAGCGACCATCAAATGGTAAATAAAAACAAAAATGAGTCTCTCTGCTGCAAAACTACCTGGGTACCACTGCATGTTTAGAGAGCTGGCTCATCAATCACATCACTTTGAGGGGGAAGATTACATTCTATTCAATTCTGATAGAGTCATGAAAGTTACTACTATATTCATTACAAAATTTCTTTCTTCCTTCCTTCCTTTCTTTCTTTCTACAATGAGATGACTGGTTCCTACTTCTACTAGAGAAAAATCAAGTTATGAATTCTTTCTTTTTGGTTTTTTTTTAGGGGAGGAGGGGGCAGGTTTTTTTTAAGACAGGGTTTTTCTGTGTAGCCCTGGCTGTCCTGGAACTCACTCTGTAGAGCAGGCTAGCTTGGAGCTCAGAGATCCATCTATCTGCCACTGCTTCCCGAGTGCTGGGATTAAAGGTATACGCCACCACTACCCAGCAAGTTATGGATTCTAAATAATCAAATCCTACAGAGTTAATAAAACCTAAAGGAAGAATGTTAATTACTTAATATTATAATAATTAAAGGCCAAACTCTAAATCAAAAAAAAATTAGAATAAACATTACCTTGCAAGTCCAATACCAAATCCAGCAAATCTATTCAACTGCTCTAAAATAAAAAGGATATGATTACTTATAACCATTATTTATAACCAAAATTTTAGAGTAACATGTTATTCACTTAAACATCAGAATATGATGTGGGATAGAGGTGATTTAAATGGTGAGTGACTCTGGCGGTGCTGTAGCAAGTTCCACGGAACGCACCTCTTACCGTCATTCCAACGGACTATTGCCACAAGGACTTGTAAGCTGGGACGTTTCTAAGTTGTGACTATTTTAAACGATAAAACCTTGAAAGTTTAAATATTATCAAAGGCAACTCTCTGAAAAAGTGTTAAAGCCCTGTAAGGACTATGTCAAATTTGTATACAGATGGAATCTAAGCATTGTCAGCTTTAATTTCTGATTACAATCATTCCAAAATTCTCTATGGGTGCCCATGACTGATACACTAAGAAACTGACTACTTATGCTGTACAATCAGTCACCTGCTATTACTAAGGGACAATAGTTGTATGTAAAATACCTGAAAATTGTTATTTTGAGAGTACTGGTGCTATCAGTATAGGTTAGGTATAGCTTCTCCCTATGCCCTTCCGTTGGAAAGAGCTGACGAACATTTGCTTGATCCAGTCTAAGTGGCAGGACCCCAGGTACACATGTGCCCTCTTCTACAGCCCTGCAGGAAAGCTAACGGTTGAAAGCTCCTATGCACTGCCCGAATAGAAGTCTTCCTCCTGAATAACCCTAACAGTGACCTAGACAGGGAGTAGACATGAAATAGCAACATTCACAAGAGACAGTCTCTCTCTTCTGTCATTTCAAATGAAGCGATGAACTTTATCACGTCAATACTCTTATAAGAATAGGCCACGGAAGCATGTTCCTAGGGAAACCACCTGCTTCGCCCGGAAAGATGTACAATGTAGTGATGTTTCATTTGTATTTTAATAAATAAAGCTTGCCTGAAGATCAGAGAATAGAACAGCCACACTGGTCAGCCTTACAGACCAGGCAGTGGTGACACACACCTTTAGTCCCAGAGCCACACTAGTTTGCCATAGAAACTGGCAGTAGTGATGCATGCTTTTAATCCCAGACCTAGAAAAGACTATAAGATGGGAGGAGAAAGCTCTCAGATACAGTCTCATTCTGAGATTCCTGGAGGCAGGATCACTATTGTGAACTGAGGTAGAGAGGTAAGAGCCAGTAGCTGGCTGTTTTGCTTTTCTGACCTTCAGGTTGAACCCCAATTTCGGTCTCTGGGTTTTTATTAATCATGCTACCGTACAAGCTAGAAAGCTTCTTGTCATACTGAAGTACTTTCTTTTGGGTACTTATTTATAATTCCCAAATCCTAAAATAACATGACATTTATGAAGAGTTTTAGGCAGGCTTAGTGCTGTCGATTATGTGAGGCTCTACTTGCTGCGAAGTTTTACTCGATTACTGGGTAACAGCTTCAAAATAAACTGCTTGTGTTAGCAAGTTTCCCCTCGCTGGAACGATCAAAATGTAATTTAAGAAAAGATTAAAAACTTTACTGCCTAAGATGGTGACTTTGCAGCAATCATACCTGTGTTCTGAATCATTTCAGAGCTTCATTCAAAGAGTTCCCCAGCACTAGTCTTGGCCCCATACAACACAATGAAACAAATGAGAGGACAACCAAAAGCTTAACGGTCGACCCTGGATGAGCCCCGGATCCCCCTTCACCACCTCATGTCCTCCCTAACAATCAGGATCTTCCAGCTCAGTCAAGCACTTCTGCACTCCGAGTGAAAACTAAAAAATGAGCATCACGATCATGTACAGCATGTTTAATACTTAATGATACAATTTGTTATTCCCAGAGAATGAAGTCAGCTATTATATTACAAGAAAAAAAAGGACTTTAAACATATGTGGTTCGTGCACTGTTGCAACTGACGCTCTCTGACATTCCATAAAGAGTAATGGCCTACAAAGTCAAGTTATAGCGGTGTTTCTAACTCTAAGTGGAGGTTTTAGGTCAGATGACGAGAAGGGAAAACGACAGGGGTTTATGGATTTGGGGTTTAAAATCAGGACTCTCGTGCTGAAAGGGGAAGGGAAGGAAACGAATAATTATCCTACTGTGCATATTTAATTATTATACCGTTATTCATTTTATTTAGCACGGAAAAATTACATTATTCGGCGAGTCTTAACGAGGGATCAGACAAAAATGTTTAAATTTATGATTGGTAGAGCCAGGTTCCAAACCCAAATCTGCCTGTGCTAAAAAAAGTCTTTCCAAAACACAAAGATATGACTCAATTAACCAAATCTGCCAGAGATCTGACTGTGAATCAGGCAAGAATAATCTATTTCTTCCCTGCTTCAGGCCACCGGTGGTAACGTTCTCGGGCCCCTGAACACTCCAACCAATGCTTCCTAGGCTACGCTGATGTCACCTAGTGTGGCGATCCCGGAGCACAAATCGCGTGCACAAGAGGCTCTCTTCAGGGCAGAGGACGAAAGGAGGGCAGAGGGTGTGGTTGCCCTGCGCGCGCTTCCGGAGTCCGCCGGCCCACCCGCCCGGCCGGGCCCCGCACCCCTCACCGCTGCTCGGGCCCGGGCGCGGGCCGTCGCCGCCGCCGCCGCCGGGAAAAAGCTCCTCCGCGGGGCCCTCGAGCGTCGTGGGCGCCGACGGCACACCGTACGTCGGGCTCTTTTCGCCCCAGTGCAGATTGCGGCTGCCCGGGATGTCCGGGGGAGTCGTCACCCAGTGGCCCAGGTCGGTCCCAGAGCCGAAAGAGCGCGCATGGAAGGGGCCGCCGAAAGGCGGATCGTCCCGCACGCCTCCCCGGTAGCCCAGGCCATCGAAGCCGTCGGGGCGCCGCGGATGCATCTCGGACGGGCGGACGAGGACGAGAGGGGCCGGCCCGCCGAGCCCAGGCCTCCACCGCGTCCCCGCCGCAGTCGCCGCGCGTCAGGAGACTGACAACCGGAAGTCACGACTGAAACCCGGAAGTCCCGGGAGCACACGTGACTCTGCCTCGCCTCTCTTCTTCCCAACTTGGTTGCCAGGGGAGACGCGGCAGCGGTCTTAGGCTGGAAGGGGAAGGATGCTTGCTGGGGCTGGTCGCAGGAGATGCAGTGTGTATTCTCTGCCTTCAGGGATGCTTCGCATGGTACAGCAACCCCGGATGACTTCGGCCGGTTGCAATATGCCGTCTCCCCTTCCCAGGGGAACCCCGCATGCGGACAAGAGTGGCACTCAGTCTCCCTTTGTCTCCCGTTGTAGGGGCCACCAAGCATTAGCAAAGTACAAGTCAAGAACACCCTCCCGTGCGAATACATACCGCCCTCTACAACACAGGAATCAAGTGTTTAACTTTTCTAAGACCACAAGGCAACTGTAAACAACTTTCTTCTGATGTATCCAAATAACTTGAGGTACTAAAATCACAGCGTTGTCACTGAACACCACCCCCCATGAAGACTTCTATTGATTCCCACCACTACCTGTTTTTATTAGTCTCTTGGGGTGTTGAGGCTGGGTGGTTCTCGATAGAGCTGATGGTGTTTTGCATGTCTTCTTCCTGAGCCTTCTTCCCAACTGAACGCTAGAATCTGAGGGTGTTCAGAAGAGAACCCTGACGTATTGCCCTCAAAAGCCATGAACCTTCGTTTAAAGGGATAACCACCTTTTTTTTGGCAACTTGACAATTCTTGTGTTTTGTTGTGCTTTGGCAAAATGTGGTGAGTCTCGAGCTAGTATTCCTTGAGAGCTAATATCAAATCACTACTGCAAATGGCAATAAAAGAATTTCTTTTCCTCAGCTTACTGAAGGGAAAAAGTTTGCTAGCCCTGAGCCCTAGAGGTTTCTGTATGTTTAGTGGTTTGTTTTAAGGAGTAGAAAGACAGGGAGTTTTAATACAGAAGTGTTGCACTTCACAATTTCACATCCTTGAAAGTAGAGGGAGAGAATGGATTATACCTCAGGAATAAGGGAAACAAAACGATAAAAGTCATTACTCATAAATTACAGCTGTAATGCACTATCATCTTCCTTGTTTAAAAAATTGGAAGAAAATATGTGGATATTTTTATATAGTAAATTGGAAGACTTTCTAATCCCACATCAAACCTAAAAGTCATTTAAGGGATTGGAAAATATTGTAATTTATTTTACTGTAAATTTTAAATTCAATAAATTAAAAACAGTTGTAATCAACATTAAAAAATAAATGACAAACTGGAAAATGACATTTTAGGATGACTTAGACAATGGAGCATAACTCTACAAAGAGCTTTTGCCAATGAAGGACAGTAAATCAGTATAAATATAAGCAAAGAATATGAAGAAGCTATTTTAAAAGGTGAGTAATCATATAAACTATGTCTTCCAGCAATGAATCATTTTACAGAAACAGTCACCTTTCCTCGGTTAAAATGGCAATCTTGGCTAGGCATGGTGACTGAGGCCTATAGTCCTGGCACTTAGGAGACTGAACAAGAGGAATGCCAGGAGTTCCTAACCAGCCTGAATTATAGGTTGAAGCCCAGTCTGAGACAAAACCAAAACAATAATGTCAGTCTTCATACAAAAATGCACATTGTTGTTACAGGTGAGAAGAAGGATCTTTCACATAAAGAGTGATTATAAAAATATAACTTTTTTTAGGGAGAGCAGCTTAGTAGTGTGTTGCCTTTTAAACTCTCAAATTTTAGGAAGTAAATATAACATTTGTGCCCTATACATGCTTTGAGCTTGTATAATACACATGTGCTTATGACATACTTGCTAACATTAAGAAAAGCTTCAGGGCTCTAAGTAACAAATCATTATTATCTTACTAATCATTAATAACCTAAATAATTACTAACCAGCTCACCATTAAGTAAATATCAATTCAGATCATTAACTAAAACATAGGTCATCTTTTGAGACAGAAGCTGTTAGGGTTTGGTGTGTGTGTGATTTTTTTTTTTTGCATGCATGTGTTGTGGGCATGTTCATGTGTGTGAATGTAAGGGCACATTCATATAGAGGTCCAAAGTTAACATTAGCAGTCTTAATTGATCTCTGCTTTATTTATCGAAGTATAGCCCCTTATTAAAGAGGAGCTTGCCAATTGCAGATGATCTAGCTAGCCATCTCGTCCCAGTGCTGTGGGATAATCCTTCTATACTATATGAATATGTTTTATTCTCATTGGTTAATAAGAAAGCTCATTTGGCTTGTAACAAGGCAGAATAAAGCTAGGCAGGAAAGCCAAACTGAAAATACAGGGGGGGAGGGGCTGGAGAGATGGCTCAGTGGTTAAGAGCATTGCCTGCTCTTCCAAAGGTCCTGAGTTCAATCCCCGGCAACCACATGGTGGCTCACAACCATCTGTAATGAGGTATGGTGCCCTCTTGTGGCCTGCAGACATACACACAGACAGAATATTGTATGCATAATAAATAAATTTAAAAAAAAAAAGAAAATACAGAGAGAAAGAAGGGCAGAGTCAAGAGACAGGAGCCAGTTGCTGAGGAAGCAAGATACTAGAAGACGGATAAAGCCACAAGCATATGGCAAAATATAGATTAATAAAAATGGATTAATTTAAATGTAAAAACTAATTAGTAATAGGCCTGAGCTATCGGTCAAATATTCTGTAACTGATATAAGCTTCTGTGTGTTTATTTGGGACCAGGCAGTCTCGTTTGCAGCCCAGGAATATGCTGCCTCTGCCTACTGAGTGCTTAGATTGCAGTCTGCCTCCACACCCACCTGGCTTTTATTTGGGTGCCGGGCGGGCGATCTAAACTCCTGTCCTCATTCTTTCACCACAAATGATTTATCCAATGAGTCACTCCCATGCCCCCTCTCCATACTGTTTTAAACAATAGGCATGCAATGTTAAATGAGCCAGACATACAGTTTAGAGAGACAAACGGCAAATGTACACATGCAAACACACAATGTCAAATAATAAAGCAAACATAAGGTAATGTCAAATGATAACTTTGAAAAAACTGAGTAGTAATTTGGCCTGTATAGATTAGTTGCTCTTGAAGATAGTCCTCTCTGAAGAACTGACCTTTGAATTTTGGAAAAAAAAAACAAACAAAGAATAGTTGAAGGGAGTAGAGCCACGTCTCACAGGCAAGCTGGGTGCATCCATAATTAATATGAAGTTTCTGTGTCATTATTATTAAAAATTTGTATTCTACCAGCCTGGAAAATCTGACCCGCAAAAGTTAATCAAGGTGAAGTGGAAGCTAGAGCCCAGGGCCAGATGGATTCAGAATCCTGTCAGGACTTCAAAGAAGATAGAACAGCAGTATGTTTTTAGTTCACTGATTTCTGCTCTGATTTTTATTATCTCTTGCTGTCTTCTTGGTCTTGGTTTGTTATTATGTCTCTAGATTCTTAAAGTTGCATTATTAAGTATTTTTGTGCTCTTTCTGATTTTTTAATATAAGCACTTAAGCCTACAAATTGTTCTCCTAGGACTACTTCTAACATGTCCCAGCGGTTCTGTTGTGTTGTGCTTTTTTTTTCTTTTTTTTTAATTAATTAATTTATTTATTTATTAAAGATTTCTGTCTCTTCCCCCCAGCTGCCTCCCCTTTCCCTCCCCCTCCCCCTGTGTTGTGCTTTCATTTCCATTGAGTTCCAAGCATGTTTTAATTTCTTTCTTGATTTCTTGTTTGACTTAGTCAACATTTAACATTGAGTTATTTTCTCTTCCTGAGGGTGTGTACTCACTAGAGTTTGGTTTGCTATTGATCTTATGATCAAATAGGATACAGTTATTTAAATTTTTCTGAAGTTATTGTATCTTCAGATATGTTTATTTTAGAGAAACTTCGATGGGCGATTGTGTAGAAGGTATTTTCTTTGCTGTTTGAATAAAATATTCTGTAGATATCTATTAGTTCCACTTGATGTGTGACGTCATTTATGTCTGATGTTTCTCTATATTTTTGTACAGGTGACCTGTCTTTTGGAGCATGTGGAGGTATTGGCATCACTCACTATTAATGTGTTGATGTGAATCTTCATTTTTAATTTTAGTAGGATACATTTTATTAATTTGGGTCCACCAGAGTTTATATATAATACAATCATAAATAATACAATAAAAATATTGTAATATTATAAATAATATGATGTAAACATATGTAATATTACATATAATACAATACAAATATATGTAATACAATTATATATATTATTGTATTGTCTTCTTGGATAATTGTTTCCCTATTTAGAATGAAGTGTTCACTTTATCCCCTCTACTCAGTTTCATTTTGAAATCTGTTTTGTCAGTATTAAGATGCTCGCTTCCCCATCCCATTTGTTTGGAGTACCTTTTACCATTCTTTCACGTTTAGGTGGTACCTGTTCTTAAAGACAAGACAACAGGAAGATGAGTTTTGTTTCCCAGTCCATTCAACTAACCAGTGTCTTTAGACTAGGGGATTGAAACTATTAATATTAAACTTGTTATTGAAAAGAGCTTGTTTATTGTAATCATTTCATTTTTTAATGTTTTGTTGTTTGTTTGTTTTGCTTTTCTGTTTTGTTTTGAGACAGGGCTTTTCTGTGTAGCCCTGGCTGTCCAAGAGCTCTCTATATAGATCAGACTGGCCTCAAACGCACAAAGATCCACCTGTCTTTGCCTCCCACGTGCTGGGATTAAAAGTTTGCACCACCAGGACTGGCAATATTTGTTATTTTTATATTATAGATATGTGTATTATGTAGGTATGTATATATGAGTTCAGGTTCCCAGAGAGGCCCGAGTCATTGGGTACCTTGGAGTGCAGTGAGCATCACAGATAGTTTTGACCTGGGTACAAGGAGTAGAACTATGGTCCTCTGTACCTGATACTCAATCTTAACCCCAGAACCATCTTTTCAGCCTTTACTTTTTTTACATACATCAGGTCTAAACATCACCTTTTTTAAATTACTAATTTATTTATTTTATGTGTATGGGGTATTTGTAGACTGAGGCCACTTGTTTGGTTCCCAACCACCCAGACCCGAAATAATTACACAGAAACTGTATTAACTGCAATACTGTTTGGCCAATAGCTTAAGCATATTTCTAGATAGCTCTTACATCTTAAATTAACCCATTTCTACTAATCTGTGTATAGCCATGTGGTTGTGGCCTAATGGTCAGGTTCCATCCAGTGTCCAGCGTCTGTCTCCTGTGTCGGCTACATGGCTTCTCTTTGATTCTGCCTACTTTCTCTCTATATCTCTGTTTGGATTTTCCACCTTCCCTATTTTGTACTGGCATAGGCCAAAGGCAGCTTCTTTATTAGCCAATGTAATCAAGCATATTTACAGTATACAGAGGGAATTCCTCATCAGGTGTTCTGAATTCATATGGACTGCTTGTATGCCTGTGTACCACTTGCATATAGTACTCCCAGGGGCCAGAAGAAGATGTCAGATGCCCTGGGACTGGAGCTACTGCCCATTGTGAGCCTCCATATGGATACTGGGAACTGAAGCCCAATTCTCTGGAAGAGCCATCAGTACTCTGAACTGGTGAGCCAGCTCTCCAGCCCTCTACACTTCATCTTTGGATAGAGTCAGAAGAAAGGCTATATTGTGAAAAGGCCCATCAGGGATAACAGGAAATTTTAGTCTAGACGTTGTACTCTTCGATGAAGTGCGGGCTGAGATTTGTATTTTCAGAAAGATGAGTGAATCTGTGGTCAAGGTAGAGTTGAGGGAAAAGCCTTACAGTGTTGAGGTCATTGCAGGGGTCTCTGGAAAGACAGTTCCTCCTCTGCTTCCAAACTGTCTGGAATTGAGATGTCTGAATACATTTCATACTGATATCAAAAGACAAAATGATGTGAGGCGACAAGTGACCCAGAAGGACTATCTGTTCAGACTTGATTGAAATAATTGGTATGGAATAAAGCCATTCCAGAGGGCTGAGGCGATTTAAAGGGAGAAGTGTGTGGCACTTTTCCTTAGCATCCGGTAACCAAGAGCATAGGAAGCAATTGACTGAAAATGTGTTTCTGATGTGGTGATCCACTTAAAGGAGTTCATGTATCAGGGGGACTGAAGAATTTTCGCACGTTAGGAGCTGTGAGTCATAATCTCAACACACAATGTTAACCATCAAAACTATGCGTTATCTTAAAGGACGGTCTGAAAATGTAAGCAAAGACCTTCATATGTGCGGTGGGCAGTTCTTGTCAACTTGTCACAAGTTGCCAAACTAAAGTCACCTGGGAAGAGGGAAACTCAATTGAGAAATTACATTTGTCAGATTGGCCTATGGGCATATCTCTGGGTATTTTCTTGCTTGTTGATAGATGTGGGAGGGCCCAATTCAATGTGGGTGGTCCTGGGCTATCTAAGAAAGTAGGCTGCCACCGTATGGAGAGCAAGGTGGTCAGCCGTATTCCCCACCGTCTTTGCTTCAGCTGCTTTCAAGAAATCCTGCCTGAACTTCCCTTGATGAGGAGCTAAACCTGTGAGATGAAGCAAGCCCTCTCCACCCCTACCTTACTTTTGTTCACCGTTTTCTCACAACAGAGAAGCAAAGTAATTTATGTATTTGGGCTTTGGGGTGAGTTGCTTTTAGCTTTTCAACTCTGAAACAGAGTCTCATTGTGTAGTCCCAGATGAATAAGGAACTTAAGGTCTCACTGTCTCAGTCTCCTGAGACCTAGAATTCCAGGCTTCTACCACTATGATATATTTGTTTTTAAATAAATATAAAATGTCTTTATTCTTGAATTTCACACATGTAAACCGCAAAATGTGATCATATCTACACCCATATCCTCCATTTAATTTCCCCCAAATCACCCCAAACAGGCCTTCCCGAACTTCATGTCCCCTTCTTGGTGTGTCTGCTTCTATACTCACCCAGCATTGCAGCCACATGTGTCTGCATCCCAGGGGCTGGCGTATAACAGAGGCCCAGGCTGGGAGAATGAAGACCATTGATGCTGCACAGGAGACATAGATAGGATAATGGCCTCTTCAGCTTCCTGGAGCAAACGGTCTGAAGAGTCATCAAGCTTCTTCTGTGTGTGCTTCCTAATAAATAAAATACAACGTGCAGGAGTGATGCTTGGGCCACGTGTTGACATTCACCTTCCATTGGAACTCAATTGCTTTGTGACGTGGGCAAGGAACCTATTGTAGTGGAAATTACTAGTAAAAAAAAACAAAACCAGTTAGGTTGAGAACGTGATTTCAGAATTAAGGATTTGCCTAGTGCTCTCTATCCAGGATTTAAACTTCATATAAGTGTCAATATCTGAGTAATCCAGTGTTGTGTGATCTATAATAGCAGTGTGTTGTTTTATCTTTTATTTATGCAGGTGGAAGGCTAAGTCACTGCCTCTGTAACTCTCTGTAATGGGTTAAGCAGTTGGCAGGTTGGAGTTGGCTGTTAATAAACAGAGTGCTACAAAGACTGCCTGCAGGTTCACAGGTTAGGCCCAGCGTTTAAATACTGGTGCCCAGGATGTTTTAGCCACATCAGTCCCATTTCCCCTGAATCTAATGTGATTTTTGCTTTAGACATTCTATACATTACTTTTGAGTGTAAATTTTAATTTACCAAGATCGGTATAGTTTGATTCACTTTCTTTTTTCCTTTTTTTTTTTTCAATCAAGATGGAATGCCTGGAAGTCCCAGGCAGTATCTGAAGAGTGGTCTAATAAATGCCCATTTTGGAAGAATGCCAAAAAAAATGACAGCTACAGGGAGCATGAGTTACACCCACTCTTGAGTGATTTCCTCACCATACTTCTCACGTAGCCATATAAAGTACACATTTTCAGAAACCACACAAACAGAGTACAAACAAATGGCACAGTTCCAATTTGGACATGCACAGAGACATTAGAAATGGTTGAGAAGTATCATCTGAAATGCTTACCACTTTGACTGTGTTAGCTCACTGTCTTCTGGTCTCTGAAATCCCTGGTGGCCGATACCCTTATTATCTTTTTGATGGCCTTTGCCTGTGTTGCCATTTCTTGTACTTCTGTACTGGAGACTCACTTTTTACCTAGCTGTGATGGCACAAATGTGTTCTCAAGCACTGGGGAACTTAAGCCAGGACGGCTGCGAGGTTTTGTGGAGCCTGAGCAAACCAGCAAATCCCTGTCTTAGAGCAACAGTAGGATTCTTTGTTATTGGTTTTTCAAATTTTGATTTTTAAAGAGTATCAGGGTAGGTCTGAGTTTATGTTGAAATTCCTTGAGTTTCTTTGTTAGCTATACTAATAATAAAGGAATATTATTTAAATTCAAAGTTTTCAGATATTTCTTCACCTATCCTCTCTGCTGCTTTCTGTTCTCCTCTAGTGATTCCCACTGTACAAAAATATTTTGTGTGTCTTGAATAGGTATACACACATGAGTGCAGGTAACTACAGAGGAATTGGACCCCCTGGAGTTGGAGTTACAGAGAGTTATGAGCTGCCTAATGTGGTGCTAAACATCAAACTTGCTTTCTCTGGAAGAACAGTGTGTGCTCTTAAATGTCGAGCCATCTCTCCAGACCTGTTGATTATAAATGGCTTGGAGGGACACAAGTCAGCTGTAAAAGTCACACAGCATATAGATATGGCTGTAAGGGACATGTTGTTTCCTGAGATTGCTGAGAGACAAGATACTTTTTGGGCATTGTAGAGATGAATTCATTGATAAGAGCACTTGCTGCTTTTGTAGAGGACCCTAGTTTGGTTCCCAGCACCCACAGCTGTTGACTCACAGCTGCCTCTAGCTTGAAATAAGGGGATGGGACTCTCCTCAGGACTCCGAGGGCACTTCCATGCACGTGGTGCACAGACATATACTGAGGCATAGACACAGACAAAAGCAAAATAAGGAAATCTTTGAGAAAGCAAATTGTCATAGAAAAGAGAACTTTTAGATAAAAAGTTGTTTTGAAGCCAGGCGGTGGTGGCGCACACCTTTAATCACAGCACTTGGGAGGTAGAGGCAGGCAGAACTCTATGAGTTTGAGGCCAGCCTGGTCTACAGAGCTAGTGCCAGGACAGCCAGAGCTATGTAGACAGAGACTGCCTGTTTGTTCCTGGATTCCCAGACCCAAAACAATTACACACAAACTATATTAATTGCAATGCTGTTTGCGTAAGTGTATTTCTAGCTAGCTCTTACATCTTAAATTAACCTATTTCTATTATTTTATATTTTACCACAAGACTAGTGGTTTACCGGTAAGGTTCCTGGGTGTCTGTCTCCTTTGGCAGCTACATGGTGTCTCTCTGACTCTGCCTACTTTCCTCCTCTATCTGTTTGGAATCCCTGCCTTGCTCTATTCTGCCCTGTTAGAGGCCCAAAGCAACTTCTTTATTTATTAACCAATGGCAGCAAAGCACATTCACAGTATAAGAGGGGCATCCCACATCAGAGCTACACAGAGAAACGCTGTCTCAAAACAAACCCATTGTACTCAGTGGTTAGACTGCAGTGGTAGCTAGACACTGCATAGCATGGAAGTGATAGTATCTCTCACCTTTGGCTTCTATGCTGACACAGGGATGGTGTTTACTGTGGACTTTGATGTTTGATTTGGGGAGCCTGTGTGCGGAGATTGGGAGTAGCTTTCTGTGCTGGGTTCTGCCAACAGACAGAGAGTGATCCCGTGGAGAGAGGGCAGGAGTCTTGTCCATCTGCACTTCTCAGGCCCAGCAGACAAAGTGGTAGGCGTGTGGTGGGGTTGCCCCTTTACCATCTTCACCGGGAGAGCTAGACTCTGTCGTGTAGGGCCAGCGTGACTGGGCAAGTGGAAGTCTGTACTCTGCTGTAGGGAGCAGCTAGTGACCCTTTAACGCTGTCCCTGCTTGCTCCAGCGTGGAAAGGGCAGGCAGTCTGACACATGTGTACGCTGCTGCTCTTTGTAGGGAATCACACTGTGTAGGAAAAGCTGAATGCCATAACTGACAGTAGCAGGTATTCTGGAGGCGTGTGGCCATCAAGATGCAATGCCACCTCAAAACTTTTTTGTCTGATTAGGCAAGTTATTTAACTTTGTTGCATCTGCTTTTTGTCATCTATAAGATGGGGATAATGGTTAATATCCCAGAAAGCTTCACTGAGCATAGCACTGAGCATAGCAAAACCAAGCTTTGCCCCAGTGGCAGCAATGGCGGTGGTGGCAGCAGGTACTGCTGCGGCTTCTGCTGCTATGGCTTCTGCTGCTGCTGCTGCGGCGGCGGCGGCTGCGGCTACTGCTGCTTCGGCTAATGCTGCTGCGGCTTCTGCGTAATTTTTGCCTGAGTTGTTAGGGTGGTACATGAGAGAGCTTTAGAGTATCTGGTTGTTTTATAGCCTGTGCCTATCATGTATCTATCGTATTCACATAGACAAGATGTTTGTAACAGACTTGTATGTGCATACTTGTAGCAGTGGCAAGTGAAGATTCAAGCTAAGTAGAGGGTTTTGTGTGTGTGTGTGTGAAAGTCAGCTAGTAGCAGGTGTTATGAGTGCGTATTCAGGTCCATGTAGCACTTAAGATGTGTGTGTTCACAATCTATAATGGGTGAATGTTCTGAAAACATGTGCTATGGCTTGGGGTTTGGAGTGGAGACTTTTACATGATGTCATAGTTAGGGTTTATATTGCTGTGAAGAAATACCATGACTTAAAAAGGAAAACATTTAAATGGTGAAGCTTACATTTTCAGAGGTTCAGTTCATTATCACCGTGGCAGGGAGCATGGCAGTGTGCATGCAGAATGGTGCTGGCTACATCCTGATATACAGGCAACAAGAAGTGGACTGTGACACTGGGAGTAGCTTTTAAATAAGAGGCCCCAAAGCCACAGCGACACACCTCCTCCAACAAGGCCACACCTACTCCAACAAAACCACACCCCCTAATAGTGCTGCTCTTTTTGGGGGCCATTTTTTTTTTCAAATCACCACGCATAAGGAGCAGGTAGATTGTGTACTACAGTCATGTGGAAGGATGTAGGTATGCAAGAACTGACTTTAGATGCAGATGATGCTCATCTCTTCCCACTTCTGTGTTCAGTAGCATCAAATTGGTAGGCTGACATTGGTCCTGATGGCATTATATGATACAAAATCAAACCTCACGTTTCTTCTCTGTAGACTATCTTAATATTTACTGGTGTGTGTGTGTGTGTGTGTGTGTGTTTGTGTGTGTGTTCATGCATGTGTATGTATACATACATTCATGTGTGAAATATATGGGACCAGATGGTTTGTGAAGAACATTCAGGCACAATGAGTTGTCTATGTGAATTGTTACTGGTTCATCAGAATATTGACCCCGGTCATTCTGAGCTTTTTAAGGTCAAAGAGGGTTGAGTTAGGGCTCTTTATTCAGATAGATTGAGAGATGTCTGTATCTTAGGCAGGTGCTCCTTCAAACTTTGTGTGGAGTGGGATGTGGGTGTCAAATTGCTTGTCATAGGCAGATGGCTTGAAGAGTACACAACTTATGTAGTGTGTTATCTGTATGATGGGAAGCAATCACAAAATTGAGTTCTTTGACAGGGATTTGAATGAACTAAGTTCTCCTTGAGAATCACCTGAGTAGCCAAAGGTCTACTGACTCCTCTGTGACAGAGACACATTTCCTAGAGTACAGCCATTGAAAGCCTTCAGACCTGTGTTCCCACTGCCGTCTGTCCTTCATGTTTGGAGAGGACTGTAGGGTGTCTGCAGTCATCTGTGTCTCTAGTTTTGAGCCAACATGTCTCCATGGAACCTGGGGGTTTAGACACTAAATACAACCTCCAAGAGTACCTTGCCCTGAGAAAATGTTTTGCTTTGTGTTAGGGAAGTCATATTTTCATTGGTCATGCTTAAAAGAAATGGCCTCATCTCTGTTGGCTAGGAATTCCTCTAACCCTGGGTAGCTTGGCTCATCTTTGTGTTTTTCCAATCTGTATTCTGATTTTCTTTAGTTTCTCTACTCCAGAGCATTGTTGGCTCTGGAAGGGTGTGCATCTCAGAGTTGCCTTCAGCTGGCCTCATAATGCCTCCTGCCTCTCAGCCTCCTGACTCATATTTTCTAAGGATGGTACTTTAACGCTAGGTACCCTTATGTTAGTGCCCTTCTGAAGCATATTTAGCCCTTGCAGGCAGAGATGAAGCAACCACTGTGTAATTGGACCCCATAAGTCTTGAAGGGCCTTGCTGATCAGAGGATGCAGTCTACCGTGGGCCGGCAGCTCTCTCCGAGCTCCATAACCTGGGAGGGGGGCTCCCTCCCCAGAGAGACTTCCTGCTCTCTATCTGCCCTTATTTGGAGAAGGTCTCTAGGCCCAGAGGCCTGACTTTATCTGGAAGCTGTCCCTAAGCCTAGATGCCTGATTGGTCTCTGGTGTGACCCTTGGTATAGTTCCCTGCTAGAGCTGTCCCCCTGCTGCCCGTATGGTAGCTATGACTTGTACTAGGAGCTTTATGACAGGAGTGTGCTGCTTACTGCAACTTAGGTCATGCCCCAGCCACTGATCCCAACCTTTATATCCCCCTCTCTTTCTGGAATAAAGTGGAGCCTTAACACATAAACTGTCTCCCCAGAGAGCTGGCTCCATGGACTCCCAATCTCTCTTGTTTATCCTTCTCTCTCCCCTCTCTCTTCTATCTCTATTCTCTCACTCTCCTCTCTTCCTTCTTCTCTCTCCCCTACTCCCTCCTCTTCGTTACTCCCTCTCTCCCTTCTCTCTCCCCTTTTCCACTGTTCATTCTCCTCCACCAACTTCTTTCCCTTCTTTATCTTCCTTCTTTCCCCTTCCCCACTCCCACTCCTCTGTCTCATATTTTCTCCCCTCTCTTTTTTCCCTTCCCCCTCTCCTATTTCTCTGCTCTCTCACCCCTCTTTGGTTTCTATCCTCTCTGTCTCTCCCCATCCCCCTCCATTTCTCGTCCCTCTATAGTCTTTCGCCCATCTCTCTCCTCCCTCCTCCTTCCCTGTGTCATGTCTCTTTCTTCTCTCTTTCACTACCTCTCCTCTCTCCATGCTCTCTTTCCTCTCTCTCTCTAGGTTTTTCTCCTCTCTCTCTCTCTCTCTCTCTCTCTCTCTCTCTCTCTCTCTCTCCCTCCCTCCCTCCCTCCCTCCCTCCCTCCCCCCCCCCCCCCCCCCCCCCCCCCTTCTCTCAACTCTTTCACTATGTCTCTCTGACTTCTCTCTGACCTCTTCCTCTTCTCCCACAATGCCTGAATCTTACCTCTCTCTTCTCTCCTCTGTCCACTCTCCTTCCCCTCCCCTGTCATTTGCTATCTCTCTCCTCTCTCTCTCTCCCCACTTTCTTACCTTTCTTTCCCCTCTGCTCTCTCCTCTGTTTTGATTTCCCGGATGCCCAGGCCCAAATAATCACACAGAAACTATATTAATTACAACACTGTTTGGTCAATGGTTCAGGCATATTCCTAACCAGCTCTTACATCTTAAACTAGTCCATTTCTAGTAATCTGTGTATCGCCACGAGGCATACCAGTAAGGCTCTGTTGTCTTTCTCCTTCAGCAGCTACATGGCATCTGCCTGACTCTGCCTTCTTTCTCCTGCATTCAGTTTAGTTTTCCCGCCTAGTTCTATTCTGCCCTGCCACAGGCCAAAGCAGCTTCTTTATTAACCAATGGTAATAAAAAATATTCACAGCATACAGAACAGAATCCCACATCAGAGAGAAGATACAGAGAAAAAGTTAGAAGAGAAAGGAGAAGAACGAGATATACAGAGGGAAAGGAGAAGAGAGATAAAGGAGAAGAGAGAGAGGAATGAGAAAGAAGAGAGAGGAGGGTGCCTTCCCGTGTCATGAATACTAGTCCATAGGGGTGAAGGCCCTAGGAAGGCACCAGCTCTAATTCTCCATGTTCACTGAATTTTGTAGGTGTTATCTTCAGCAATAGGACATTGCTTTATCATTAGTCTATGAGGAACCACCACTCTCATCTCTCCCTCATCTGTCCTCTCTCTCTCTCTCTCTCTCTCTCTCTCTCTCTCTCCCCTCTCCCTTTCCCCCTCTCCCCTCTCCTCTCTCCTCTCTCCTCTCTCCTCTCTCTTTTTCCCAGGGTTGAGGGTTTAGAATGGATACCACATGAGAGCAATGTTGTGAGAATTCATTCAGCCAATAGCTTTGGGGGTACTAACCCTTAGGGTGTGGTCTGAGATGCTACATGTGGACTGATAAGCAGAGAGAAGCATGCTCACTCTCTTGGGAGGTCAGAGCAGAAGCAAGCATGTGCTTATTCACATCTCCCTGAGGCATAGCGGCAGGACGGCAAATTCCACCTTGTCCAGTATTCTGTGAGTCTGTGTTTTCCCTTTGAATCCCATTTCCTTTGTATCCCCATTAATGAAGACAATTTGTAACTCTTGCAATACCCCTCACTTTATCGCAATACTGTCTTTCCTACCTCTCTCATTAGGACTGGGTTACTGTACAAGCCAGTCCATTACTTACTGTAGGATGTACAGTGATCAAGATCGCCTCTTTCCCTCTCATTCTCTCTCTTATTTCTCACTACCCTCTCTCTCTTCTAGTCTCTCCTCTCAGTCACTCTCTCTCCTCTTTTTATCTCCCCTCTACCTCCTATCTCTTCCTTCAGTCCTTTCTTGTCTCTGTCTTCTTTCTCACTCGCTCTCCTCTTTCATATTCTCATGGCTCTCTCTTCTTTCTCTGATCTCTACTTTTTAATTTTCTTTCTTCTCTTTCACTCTTCTCTGTCTGGTCTCTCTGCTCTTGCTCTCGTCACTTCTCTCCATCCCTTCACTCTTCTTTCTTTCCTCTCTGTCACACACACACACACACACACACACACACACACACACACACACACTTTCTCTCTCTCTCTCAACTCTATCTAGTCGTTCTCTCTCCTCCCTCTCCCTCCTTTTGCCAGTTGAGGGTTCAGAATATGTATCTCACCTAAGATCAGTCCTGCCTTTCATACTCCTAATGGAGACCTGGTGTCTTTACTCTTACAATTTGTCTAAAATTATAGGTGTGCCTATCTCCTCTCTGTGTCTGTGTGTCTGCCTCTATCTATCTATCTATCTATCTATCTATCTATCTATCTATCTATCTATCTATCTATCATCTTTCCTATATCCTCACTCTGTGTCTACTTTCTCTCATTATTCCTGCTCTATCCTTTCTCTCTCATCTATCTCTCTCATCTCTTGCTGTGTCTTCTTCTCTCCTCCCTGTCTCTCACTCTCTCCACCTATATCTCCTCTCTCACCTCTCTTCTCTCTCCTCACTATCATCTGTCTCTCTCTCCTCCCTCTCCTTTGCTTGTATCTCTTCTTCCCTCTCTCTCTGTTTACTCTCTATCCTCGCTCTCCTCTTTCTGTGTGTCCTGTCCTTCCTATCTCCTCTCCTCTCTCTCACCCCCACCACCTCACTCTGTTCTCCCTCCATGCTCTCCATTTATCTCTCCTTTCTTTTTTGGTTCTCTCTACTCTGTCTTCTCACTCCCCTTATTTCTTTTATCCTCTCTCTTTCCCCTCACTCCTCTCTTACACTCCAATCTCACTCTTCTATCTCTGCCCTCTCTAACTCTATCCTCACTTTTCTCCTTATTTTCTCTCTATCCCTCCCTTCTCTCTCTCCCCCCTTTCTCTTTTTCATCTCTTCCCTCCCTCCTCTCCCCATCTCTCCTCCCTGACTTTTTCTCCTGTTTCTCCTTCTCTTTTCTCTCCTCTATCTTTCCTCTCTTTTCTTTCTCTCTCCTCTCATCTCTATTGTCACTCTGCCTTCTCTTTCCTGTCTCCTCTCTTTTTCCCCTCTTCCTCTCTCTCCTGTCTCTCACCTTTCTCCATACTTTTCCCCATCTTTCTACTCTCATCTGTCTCTCTCCTTTCTTCACCCTCTCCTATCTTTCTTCTTACTATCTTCTCTGTCATGTGTTTCTCTTTCATCACTTTCTATTTTCTCTATCCTCTTTCTCTCTACTCTCTGCATCTTTCAATTCTCTCTCCTATCTCTCCCTCCTCTCTGCTGTCTTTTCTCTATCCTCTCCTCTCTTCCTTTTCTCCCATTTTTTCTCTTTTCTCTCTCTTCTCTTTCTCCCCCTCTTTGTCTCTCTCCCCCTCTCTGTCTCCTTCCTCTCTCACCTTTCTCCCCCCTCTTACTGTCTTCCACCCCCCTCCTTTAGACCTCCTTTCTCTGTAGGAGGCACAGAGGTCTTTGTGTTCTCAGATAAACACTAAGGGAACCTGGAATGTTAAACACAGGAGTTGTTCCTTCCAAGGAAGGAATGCATAACCAGTTATACCACCAGAGGGCAGGGAGTATACGCGGTTATTTGTGCTATCTGTGAGGCTGGAGACCACACTGGATCCTTCCCCAGACCTTATAAGTCTTTCTTTTTTCTTGGTTAATCAATAGAACCAATCCATGAACTTTACAAAGAGTTTTGAGGCAGTCACATCTGATCTGTTTAGCTTCATAAATGTGCCATGTCCCAGCACTCTAATGTAATGGCACATGCATGCCTGTTCAGACACGTGCCATACCCCATTGCTATCCCATGACAGTATGGGCACACATGTCCACAAGTGTGCCATGCCCCACTCCTGTTAGGTGGTCATGTGGGCATGCCTGTTCACACATGTGTCTATCACCATCACATGGTTGTACAGGCACCCATGTTCTTATGTGGTTCATAGCTCTCATGTGGTTCAGCATGTGTGTTCACAAACCAGCTGTGTCTCCGCAACATTATGTGGTGGCATGTGCAAGCCTGTTTACATGTGTGTCATGTCCCACCACAGTCAGTGTTGACTTGTGCACACCTGTTTACATACATTTCAGGTCTGAAGACCTGAAATAGTGGTGTTAGCATGCTGGTTCATACACGTGACAACATGGTTCCATGATGGTGTGTGCTTGCCTGTTCACATGTCATATGTCATTGCCCTCCACTAATGGTGTGGGCAAACTTGTTCACACATGTGCCACGTCCCAGAACCATAATATGGTGGCTGGGACATGCATGTTCACACGTGAGCAAATATCAGCATCATTACATGGTGGCATGTGAATACTTGTTTACACATATGCATTATCCCAGCACCATTAGTGGTAGTGTGGGCAAGACCATATGCCCATATGCCATGTGTCTGCACCATCAAGTGTCAGCTTGGGCATGTCTGTTCCCTCACATGCCGGGTCACAGTATCATTGCATGTTACCGTGAATTCATCCGTTTACATGCATTCCTTGTGCCGGTGCTATCATGTAGCAGCAAACGTGCATCCCTGTTTACACATGAGCGGTGTCCCAGCCCTACCATGTGGCAGCACGGGCATGTGTGTTCTCGTGTGGACTATGACCCAGCACCATGATATGGTGGCTTGGACACGTATGTTCACATATGAGCCATGTCCCAGTACAGTCATGTAGTGGCACACGCACATATGTGATCACACACACACACACCATGTCCCTGCTCTACCATGTGCTGGCATGGGTAAAACTGTCATACACAGTACGATGATATAGTAACGTGGACATGCCTGTTCACATGTGTGCATAAGGAGCTATCCCGTTCACAAGTACGCCGTGTTCCAGCACTGTCAAGTGGCAGTGTGGGCACACCTGTTCACACGCATTCTGTATCTCAGTACTGTCATGTGGTGGTGTGGGTACATCTGTTACACGCAAGTAGCGTACCAGCTCCATAACATGATGACTCAGGCACACATCTTCACAGGTATGGTGTGTTCCTGCTCCAATACGGGGACGGCATGGGCATACCTATATACGCGTGTGCTATGTCCTAACACCGTCATGTGGCGGTGTAGGCAGACCTGTTACACATGTGTCATGTCCTAGTGCTGTCACATGGTGGAGTCAGCACGCCAGCTCATATACATGTTGCTTTTCTTAGGAGCCAGAGAGTTAAAGGGTGATGTGAGAAAGGAAAACAGTATGAAGAGGAATACTTGAGACTCCAGCAGGCAGGAGCGACTCTTTTCTTCCCAAGCAGTTGGCTCATAGCCATTCACGTCAGAAATAATCGACAATGATGGTCTCCATTTATTTTCTAACATAACAAAGCACAAAACACTAGTTCTAAATCATCTTCTGCGAAGAGGAGTTCGTAATCTCTTAACAGACAAAAATTTCATAGCACCATCTCTGGCAAAGGCATAAACTCTATAAACTTCCACCATAAACAAAACAACACCCCACCCCTCTCCTTGTAATCCGGAAGACTTAATCCAAAGTGGAGCTGCCTTCTCCAATTGTGTGTACTGAGCCCGATTCAGGAGGGTGCTCGGCTCCTGTGGGGCTCAGTCCCTCCAGTGATCCCAGAATGCCAAGACCTACATGCAGGAGGAAAGAAGGGCAGAAGGTGGATACCGCGGGCTCCTGGGGCAGCCACTATCAACCTCCTTTACTCTTTGCGCATCGCACCGCCTCCACCTCCGGGGTAAAAATGCAACCGAGTACTTTCCAGCTGAGACGAAAGCACAGAATCCTTTATCTTCTCAGTCCCCAAAAAAAGAAATGGCATAAACAGTCTTCAGATTCGGCTGCGAAGGAATGGGAAGCCCGCGTCGGGTCTCCCAAGTCCCGCCCTCCTAGGACAAGGGACTACATTTCCCAGGGGTTTCTGTGGGTCCGAGAGGCGGGACCGACGGCCTTCCTGCTCTCTCCAGGCGAGGAGTGGCTGTCTGGGAGAGGGGCGGGGTTTGTCGCAGCCAGTGAGAGAAAGTCTCGTTACGGCGGCGGAAGCAGCGGCGCTGGAGTGAGGGGTGGGGGACAGAGTGCAATCGGCCCGGTGGTGGCTGCGGGTCCGGAGCCCGAGGACATTAGCCCCACAGGCGGAGAGCGCACAGGAGCAAGCTAGAGGCGGCGTGGCCGCGCCCAGGTAATGGCGGAACGAGAGCCGGGAGGGAGGGGAGGAGTCGAGGGGGCGGGACTGCATGGCCAGTCCCGGTGCTCGTCCCCGGGGAAGGACAGAGCCGCACAGCTCTTGCAGTCCTGATTCCAGCTCTTTAGCGAGCTGAGCAGAGCGGTTGAGTCGGCGGCAAGGCCTGGGTGCTCGGTGCTCGGAAGGGCGAGAAACACCGAGGGGTGGGTGGGTGGGTGGGCAGCCCCGGGCGTGGGGGCGTGGCGGACGCGGGCCTCCGCAGGGAAGGCAGCGGGAGGGAGGGCGGCCTAGGGAGTTTGGCTGCTGGAGCAGTTTAAAGTGACTCTCCACATCCGGGCCCTGCGCCCGCCGCTTTCAGACCCCTGCCGGGGCGGAGCCTCCCGGATGCCCGCCCTTCTCGCCGGGGATCGCCTCTCTTTCCCGTCTATTGGCCCAGCCGCGGAGTTTAGGCTGCTCCCCGCCCCCAGCGGGGCTGGCGTCTTATTGGCTGGCGGCCGGCGGGAGGGTGGGGCGGGCCCGGAACGCGCAGGCAGCTGCGGATTGGCGCTGGGTCCAGTGATGCGCCTCGCGTCTGGCCAATAGGCGGGCGGGGGAGGCAAGGGTAGGTTGGGTGGTAAGAGGACTGGGAGCGGAGCGGCTGGCCCTGGGGGTGAGTCTGGCGGGCGGGCTGAACCGAGGCGGGCCGGGGACGCGTTCCGAATCGCGTTCCCTCTGTGCCCGCGGAGCCCCTCGAGCCCTCCGTGGCGGCCACAGATAAAAAGGCACATTGCTTATCTTGCGGAGAGGGCTCCGTAGGTGGTTTTCCCGGGCAGACAGAGCCTCGACACCCGGAGTGTCTGGAAACGTGTGTCCTAGGATCTCGGAGGAGGAATGGGGTTAACTGGGGTAGACGGGAGATCGGCGAAGCCTGACTCTGAAGGAAAAAGTGGAAGACGATTTTAAAGACTGGAAAAGGTCTCGAATCCTACCCGTGTCTCGGGTTGGGGGGGTTGTCCGTGATGAGGAAGAAAGGAAATCCTTAAATGGAGGCCTTTACGGAAAAGCGTTTGAGGATTCCGCAAGCATCGGGTCTTAATGTAAGATTTCCGATCCTTCCTTGGGGCTGGGCATTATGACATACTAATTACGGTTCTGTTTATCTTGGTGTGAGGCTTGAGTCTTTAAAAGAATCAAAGTATTTCCCATAAAATTTTACATAGATAGCCTATGTTTATGATAATAACTAACATTTGGCGGCTTTTTAATATTCAGTATCCTTTTTAAAAAATATAGCGATCCAAGAGTATTTTTGGAAGGCTATAGTATCCTCCAACACTTGTATAAAGGCTGTCATTATTAATTTAGCTGTAGTACATTGAAGTCCTCAATTAGATGTCTACACCGTTGATCGTAACTCACTGTTTTAGATAAATGAAGCTGTATTTGTGTTTCTGAGAGATGTTGTGATTACCAAAGATGCTTCGATCTCTCAATATTGGTTCTAATTTCAGAATCTGGTAATAATGGAATGAATGGCTTGTTTTGCAGGTGGAAATGAGTTCCCAGCAGTTTCCTCGGTTAGGAACCCCTTCCCCTGGGCTCAGCCAGGCACCTTCACAGATTGCAAACAGTGGTTCCACAGGCTTGATAAACCAAGTTGCCACAGGTAAGATGTGTTTCATTTCTTTCATATTGCTTACTGTTTAAGAATGTTACTAACTTCAGATTAGCAAATCCCATCTGATAATCACTAGCCTACTGACTTCGAGGAAAGGATACGCTGTTTTAAAATAAGGCATATTCCCTCTTTTTAAAAAATCGCTTATATATTCTAGGGTAAGTGCAACTTTAGTAAATCATGCTTATAAAAATCATTTTTTAAATGTGTTAACATTTAATTAACTCTCGGTATAGGTATAGTAATAGCTGCATGAGAGAACCCCACAGTGAGTGGGACAGTTTTACTTCTTAGCACCTTAAGATCTAGGAAAAGAGAAGTAAATTGCATGTGTCTGTGTCTGTCTTTGTGCATGTGTGTTTGAAGTCAACCTCATGTGTGCTTCTCCAGGAGCTGTCCACCTTTTTTTGGATACAGCGTCCCTCGCTGAGTCTGGGACTCTTAGTAGGCACGGCTGACAAGTACTTTATTGACTGAACTGTTTCCCCAGTCCTGGAAAAGATGGTTGAAAAGTATATATTCACGTTTGCATCTCGGGTTTTTTGTTGTTGTTGTTGTAATATATCCTTTGAGTTATGTAGGTTGGTTGGTTCTTATTGGGGAGTGATATTGCCTATAACAATGTTTGGCCATAACATTTGTGGTTGTCACAACTAAGAGATACTAAATATCCTAAAATGCACCAGACAAACCTCTTCCGCCATCTAATAATTATCAAGGCTAGTGAACAATCTTCAAATGTTTTTTTCACACTATAATAAGTACACATTGCAAGCTGGAATAGAGTCCTTTTCCTGGTCTGTTTCATCACAATCCAGTATTCTTTATGGCAAATGCTTCTGTTGTTTAGTCGCCTCTCAAGCCAAAGGCTGGGGCATCTTTAGTTGTAATTAACTGTGTTCTCTCTCTGCTCTTTCCTCCTTCTCCCCAGCCCTAGCATTGGCTCATAATGTAGTAGACTGGCCTCAAACTCTTGATTGTCCTACCTCAAGAGAGTTCTAGGATCACAAGTTTGTCCCACCATGCCTGGCTGATATTACCCACCAGTGAACTGTGGCCTTACTATTTTGGGCTCATTTCTATTGCTTTGACTACTTCCTGCTAACTTGGCCCAGGTCTTGCTCCCATTTCTCTGATGGCACTGCCTTTCTTCTTTTCCAGGTTTAGTTATTTGGCTAATTGTTCTTCCTTGAGGACTCATCTTAAATGCCTTTGGTTTTGGTTTTTTGAGAGAGGGTTTCTCTGTAGCTTTGAATCCTGTCCTGGAACTAGCTCTTGTAGACCAGGCTGACCTCGAACTCACAGAGATCCGCCTGCCTCTGCCTCTGCCTCCCAAGTGCTGGGATTAAAGGCGTGCCACCACCGCCCGGCTTAAATGCCATTTTTTGAATGTCTTTGCTGACTTTCTTTTCTGCTGTGTTTCAGGTCCTGTGTGTCTCATAAACCTTTGTAGGTACATACTTACTGTAATGGATATAGTGCAAGGTTGTAGTCAACAACTTCTCTTAGAGCCTCTAAAGTTCTTTATTTCTTGTTAGGCTAGTGATGCACATCTGTGACCCAAGCACTTGAGCAGTTGGAGAAAGCTAATTAGTTTAAGCAATGTAGCTGGTTTGGCTAGAAAGCAAGTACAAGACCATGGACATTGTGAGACCACTGCCTACCCCAAAAGAGTTCTGGCAGCGTTTTGTCTTTAGCATAAGAGCTGGAGCTAAGAACATTGGTTTTTGAAGGGAAAGAAATGAGAGCTAGCTGTACCTATGGAAAAAGAAAAGCAGATTGTCTTTGGAGCTTGGCAGTGTGCTGCTTGATGCTAAGACTTCCTTCTAGATCACCCTCACACTCTGATGCCTCCCGCACGTTTCAAGACCAGCTTAAAACTTAATAGTTTTTTGAAATTTTTCCTGAACAGTTTGTTTGTAACTTTCTCTTTTCATTCTTCAAATCGGGTTTTGTTGTTGTTTTCCATTTCCTTTTATTTTCTTAAGTAAATCAAATTCATTTTCAAAAAAAAAAATGTTGCCTGGGATTAACCAGTACAACATGATATAATGGCTTCATGGTTATTCAGGTTCCTTCTTTTTAAGCAGCTGTCAATGCAGCTCTCTTGACAGAGTGCTTGCCCAGCCGACTGAAGCTCTGGGCTCCATCCCTAGCACCACATAAATGGGATATGGTGGTACAAGTTTATAACCCCAACTCTTAGAAGGCAGAGGAAAGGGGGTCAGGAGTTAAAGACCAACCCTGGCTACATAGTATATCCAAGACTGTCCTGTATTACATGAGATCCTAGTCAAGATAAAAGAGGAGGATGGAGGAAGAGAGGAAGTTTTCACCTACGTAGATATTTCTCTGCTTCAGGAGAGATGATCTGGGGTCTGTCCTAAGCGTGCCAGGAATTAAAGTGTATGTTCAAAGTTAGGAAGTACAAATAGTTAATGCTCCCAGATTCTGTTTTGTTGAAAATGAGTGGACTCGTAGTTGGGATATAACTTTGTGGCACGGTGCTTATCTTGAATGTTTCAGATCTCTGGTATTCCTCCTCAGCAACTCCAACCCTCCCATATAAATAAAGAATAAATGTGTGGAGGAAACACATAAATGAATTCCCAAATAGTCTAATGGGTAATGATTAATACATTCCAGTTAAATAACATTGTTAAAAATCTGTGGTGGCGCACGCCTTTAATCCCAGCACTCGGGAGGCAGAGGCAGGCGGATCTCTGTGAGTTCAAGACCAGCCTGGTCTACAAGAGCTAGTTCCAGGACAGGCTCCAAAACCATCGAGAAACCCTGTCTCGAAAAACCAAAAAAAAAAAAAAAAAAAAAGAAATCTGTCTACATGGACCAAAATAGGCTTTGGGAAAGCTTAGGAAACTGTCCATTTTCATAATTTTTTTTCCTGGTTTGGATGACCAGGAAAGTAAACAGTAGCTGGGCAGTGGTGGTGCACACCTTTAATCCCATCTCTTGGGGCACAGAAACAGGTAGATCTCTGTGAGTTCAAGGCTACCCTGGTCTACAGAGCAAGTTCCAGGACTTGCTCCTTAGCTACAGAGAAACCCTGTTTCAGAAAGAAAAAAAATCAATCGGACATAAAAGACAGAAATAAAACTGCCTTTATTCATATATGGTCATATACACAGAAAACGTTACTCTTTTGTTAAGCTGTCAGAATAAGTGGCATTAGTAAAATAATAGGCTACAAGATCAATGTGCAAAAATTCATTGTATGTCTGAATACTGACAATAGACATTTTTTTTCATGGGTCTGTAGTTTATGTATGTGTTTGTGTAGGTTTGTATGTGTGTGCCGAAAATCATGTCACGTCTTCCTTGGTCACTCTCTATCTTTAATGTTTGAGACAGGGTCTTTTACTGACCCTGGAAGTCATGGATTTAGCTAGATTGGCCAGCCACTGGCCTTCAGGGATCTGCCTCGCAGCCCCCATCGCCACGGGACTGGAGTTACAGGTATGTGCCACTGTGCTCATCTCTTCTGTGGGCACTGGGCATCCAAACTCGGGTCCTGTGCTTATGTAGCAAGCACTTACTGAGTGATCCACCTTCCCAGCTTAGACACTAGTGGGTTTTGTTGTTGTTGTTGTTGTTTAATGTTGATTTACAATAGCTACAAAAAGTGATAGAGGAAAGATTGAAGAAAATCCTTGTAAGGCTGGGTAAGGTGTCACACTCCTTTGATCCCAGTACTCAGGAGGTCAAAACAGACTGGGTGAGCTTGAGGCTACCTTAATCTATATAGGATGTTCCAGGCCAGTCATGATTACATAGTGAGACCCCCATCTCAACATAATATATTTAAGTCAAACACACTGAGATATTGACACAAATGAGATATTGCCGAGAGATCTTAAAGAACTAGATAAATAAAAAATCGTTATGATCACAAATTGAAGTACTTAATATTTTCAGTACCATCGTTTCTTCCCTAAGTGATACTATATATATATGCAAAGAAATAATAATACCCTTGTGTACTTTTTTATATAATCTTGAGAGCCTGATTATAAAATTTATGGGGAAATCCAAAGGGTTTATGGATTTTTGTTTGTTTGTTTGTTTTTGTTTTTCTAGACAGGGTTTCTATGTAACTTTGGAGCCTATCCTGGAACTAGCTCTTGTAGACCAGACTAACCTCGAACTCACAGAGATCTGCCTGCCTCTGCCTCCTGAGTGCTGGGGTTAAAGGTGTGCGCCACCACTGCCTCGCTTGGGTTTAAGGATTTTTAAAGCAATTATGACCCCAGAGAAAGGAAAATCATCTCACAACTTATTATAAAGCTTCATTAATCAAGATGGTATAGTGTTGACATAATGTAGATGAATAAAGTAAACTGTCTGGAAAGTCATTTCTAGATAGACAGATATAGACAGTTTTTTTTTTTTTTAACAGAAGTGTGTAATTAAATAGGGACATGAATTGGAATAAACATACCAGTATGGAGGGAGAAAACAACTTTGTAGGATTTGCTTATTTCTTCTACCCTGGGACCTGGAGATCAAAAACAGGTCATCAGTCTCACATAGGAGTTATCTAGCTAGCCCCAAAGTACCAGCATACGGGGAAAAAATAAACTTTGACCATTGCTTTCTTAAGTAAAAATTAATTCAAGATGTACCATGGATCTAAATATAAAAATTTTAATTTCTAAAAGAAAACATAGGAGAAACAGTTTGCAACTTCTCAGGTCATGAAAAAAATGCTAATTGTAAAAAACAGTTAATGTAAATTGAAAATAACTTAATTTCAGAAGGCATCACTAATATCAAATGGAATGCCACAAAGAGCATAAGGATATTTTTAATAATGTATTTGTAATGACTCATATCCTAAATGTAGAAAGAACTCCTATAACGGAATAATAAAAAGATTAAGAGCCTAATTTTTTAATTGTGTACTTAATAGATACCCAACTATAAAAGCTATCTAAGTGCTAAAGAAGTACATAAGATGCATATCGTTTCTCATCCTTGGACCAGTGAAGATCAACACCTCAGTAAGCTAGCATATATCCACGGAGTAACTGAAGCTAGTGACTGAGTGCCTCGCATTGGATGACTGTGAAGCAGCAGAGCTCTTAGTGTTGGCGTGGGGGGGGGGGCTACAAAATGTCTAGCCACTTGGAAAACAGTTTGGCAGAATCTTACAAAATTAAACATGTACTAACTCACAACTGACCACTCCTGTTCCTTCGGTATTTAACCAAGTTAAGTGAGTGTATGCTTATTCAAAGATTTGTACTTAAATGTTTATAGAATTTTTGTTCCTGATAGCCAAAAACTGGGAAAATTTAGATGTTTGTCAAATGGTGACTGGATAAGCTGATTGTGCTGTGCCTGTTTAATAAGCTGCTCTTACACAGCACCAAAGCCCCGGCATCAGTACACATGCACATAAGAATATGGATGGAAGCCTGGCGGTGGTGGCGCACGCCTTTAATCCCAGCACTTGGGAGGCAGAGGCAGGCTGATCTCTGTGAGTTCGAGACCAGCCTGGTCTACAAGAACTAGTTCCAGGACAGGCTCCAAAACCACAGAGAAACCCTGTCTCGAAAAACCAAAAAAAAAAAAAAAAAAAGAAGAAGAAGAAGAACATGGATGGAAAAGAAGCCAGACTCACGGAGCCACACATTTATGGTTCTCTCTGTGCGGAATCCTGGACATGACAAGTGTAGTAACAGAGCAAGTCAGTAATGTCTAGGGACTCGGGAGGGAGGTGAGAGGGAGGGAAGTGAGCAAAGGGATAGAGTGAACTAGTTAGCAGTGTTCCGATGGACAGTGTCTGTGTGGTAACTGAGTTATGGTTACAGCATTGCAGACTTTTCTGAATTTTTATTTTTATTAGCATATATTATTGAATTAGTTGGATTTTATCTATAGATTATACCTCAGTAAAGCTGATTGACTAAGAATGGATAAGAAATGAGCATATGCTTCACTAAAGAAGACAAATAAATGCTGTGGGAGCACATTCCGCTCCTTCAGCCAATAGCTTTTAAGATACCAGCCCACTTGGGCCTGGCCTCTTATACTGTAAAAGCAGTTATAAAGTGTGACCCGCTCCCTAGCAGCCAGAAGCAAGAGGCACACCGCCAGCAAACAACAAGGAGCCGCGTTATTTTTTTTCTAGAATTCCTTTTCAAGCTTTCTCAGGTTTTACATGTATTTAGTCCATCACATTGAGCGCCAATTGTTGCAAGGAACCACTTGGCCGCTTGTTCGTTTCCCAGCCGCCCAGACCCCCAAAATAACCACACAGAAACTGTATTAATTAAATCACTGCTTGGCCCATTATCTCCAGGTTCTTATTGGCTAACTCTTACATCTTAATTTAGCCCATTTCTATCAATCTGTGTATCAGATTGATACATGAGGTTGTGGCCTACCAGGAAAGTTTCCGCATGTCTATCTCTAGCAGCAGATCTATGATGTCCCCTGACTCTACTCCTCTTTCTCCCAGCATTCAGTCTAATCCTCCCCACCTACCTAGGTTCTGCCCTATCAACAAGCCAAAGCAGTTTCTTTATTCATTAATGGTAATCACAACACACAGAAAGGACTCCCACATCAAATAAATGGCTTTTAATCATTAAAAAAAATAATAAACTGTTGAGCATTGCTGGTCATTGTGGCAATCCTAGTCCAAGCCCTAATTAGATGTATGCTATCCATCCACTAGAATGGCTATCAAGGATTTGTGAGATGGAGAGGCCTGGAACCTGCAACACTGCTGGCAGGAACAGAGTGGCACAGCTACTTTGGAAACTACTCTGACAGTCTCTTAAACAGTTAAACATTAACATTTTACATCACCATCTGCTCACAAGAGTGCTGATAAAGATCCTATAAAAAGCCATTGAATTCTCTTCAGAGAAACACTATTGCAGTGGTTCTCAGCCTTGCTAATACTGCAGCCATTTAATACAGTTCCACATGTTGTAAAACCCAACCTTAAATTATTTCTGTTGCTACTTCATAGCTGTAATTTTGTTACTGTTATGGATCATAATGTAAATGTTTGTGTTTTCCAATGGGATCTTGACCCACAGGTTGAGAACCAGTGCACTATTGTATATACACTGTAACTCAGTCAAGTGATTATACAAATCTCAATTGTAAAATTTCTGAGTCCTCTGGAGAGTCAAGTCAGTTGTGTGTAAAATAAAAAATACACTTGCAGCTGGAGAGATGACTCGGCTGTTAAGAGTACTTCCTACTTTTGTAGAGGACCTAAGTTGAGCTCCCAGCACCTACATGAGGTGACTCACAATTGTGTGTAACTAACTCCAGCTCCAGGGAACCTGACACCCTCTTCAGGACTCCAAGGGCACCTGCACTCAACATGCACACACACACACACACACACACACACACACACACACACATCATTTTTAAAACCTTCTAAAAAGAAAATGAACAGAAATTATTTCATTCAGCTCTTGTGCTTTCAGAAGCAGTTTCATGAAGAGTTTATTTGGGCTTTCAGAATAACCTAAAATAACCATAAATAATACAACAGTAGCGTTTTACAAATGATGCAGGAAGTTGGGGGCTAAGGAGATGACTTGGTGTAAAGTGTTTGGTATGCAAGCATGACCTGAGTTTAGATTCCCCACACCGTGTTGAAAGATGGGCATGTGGACACATACCTATTTTGGGGCACAGAGACAGGCAGCTCCCAGGGGCTCTAGCCAACGTGGCGAACTCTCCCTTCCTCAAAGCATAAGGTGGAAAGAAGTAGAGAAAAACACTGTCAACCTTTGGCCTCCAGAGGGTACAGAACAGATGAGTTCACCTGCATATACTATACCCTCCAAAAAAAAACCTGTCATATATTATAATTGATATATGACAACAATAGGTGTGTTTGTAGTCAGTAGAATATTATTAGCACTACCATTTA
The DNA here is from genome assembly GCF_014885135.2 of Alexandromys fortis. Taxonomy (NCBI): domain Eukaryota; kingdom Metazoa; phylum Chordata; class Mammalia; order Rodentia; family Cricetidae; genus Alexandromys; species Alexandromys fortis. Next base: position 4,196,439 of record NW_026067904.1, on the reverse strand, counting down.
TAATAGCAAAGCTTGAAAACTATCCTAAATGTCTCTTAGCAGGAAGATAGATAACTTATGACTTATTCACATAGTGACTGACCTACTGTGACATGCTGAGAATGAAAAATTTCTGCCTGCATGTGGTAGTATGCCCATCATATCTGTAAGAAAGTAGGGTATGTCTGTCATAAGTTTAGCTGTGTAGGGCTCAAAATGGCACTAACCTAGGGTTAGAAAGTAGAATAGTGGACATCTTAGGAAGGGTGATGACCTTCATAGAGCTGAGTGGCAGGTGTCTGGGGCAGTGGTGTTTTGGTTTTTACCTGGGTGTTGTTGGTATTTTGGGTGAGTTTGGTTCTTGTCATTGTTCCTGGGGAGACATGACTAAATAAATGTCCACTAACCACACATGGGGAACCACTAGAAGGCCAAAGTAAGAGTTCTACCAAAGTCCACCTTGGACCAGTGAGGTCTTATGTTGTTTTTGTTGTTTGGGTTTCTGTTTTTGTTTAAGTTGGCTGACTTTTTTTGGTTTGTCAAGACAGGGTTTTTCTGTGTAGCCTTGGCTGTCCTGGAACTCTCTCTCTCTCTCTCTAGATCAGGCTAGCTTCGAACTCATAGATCCTCCTGCCTCTGCTTCGCTAAGTACTAGGATTAAAGGTATGTGTAATCACTGCCCAGCAAACCAATGAGTTTTATTGGGGTTAATTATAGAAAATATTGGTGAGAATAGAGGAGCAGACACAACACAGAGACGACCATCTCACCAAAGCCCACCTCAGCATGGGTGACAGCTTACAAGCTGGAGGATGGAGCATACTGCACAGACCTACCAGCAGTTCCCAGGCTGCTATGCCTGTTTCAGGTTCCTTAGCTACCACTGGGTGTCTCTTAACAGTCCTTACAGCTCATCTGTGCTTGAGGAGGAGAAACTGGGCAAGTCTTGTCAGTTCAGGGACTTTCTGAAGCCTCTGAGTGGTTTACTTCCTCAGTGTGATAAGATGCACACTAGACTGTTTCACCTCCCCAGATTCTTTTGAAGATGGAAAGGTTTGTTTAGAGGAAATTGCTACACAGCCCTGACTTAATCATATCTTTTTTTAAAAAAAATCAAGTTTATCTTTGCTATATAATATTGAATTTATAAATCTAACAATACTTTTTATTTAATAGAACTTTTTTGAGATTTATTAGGCACACAGTGTTCTGCCTGCATGATTGCATGCAGGCCAGAAGAGAGCTCCAGATCTCATTATAGATGGTTGCGAGCTACCATGTAGTTGCTGGGAATTGAACTCAGGACCTCTGGAAGACCAGGCAGTGCTCCTGTCCACTGAGCCATCTCTCCAGCCCTTAATAGAACATTTTTTAAAAACATACTTAACAGACTTTTGTATTAAAGTATTCATGTTTGTTAATGCCAATATTATTAAGAGTTCACAGGACTTTTTCCCTTTTATTGAAAAAAGATTTTTTTCATACACTATTCCAATTACAGTTCCCTCCCCTTACTCCTCCCAAGTTACTCCCCACATCCCCTCCCCTCCAGATCCACACCCTGTTTCTCTTTAGAAAACAAACAGACATCCGAGGAATAAAAAGATAAATCAAAACCAAATCGTAAGATGACAGAACAATCAGACAGGAAGAAGTGCTGAAGAAAGAGCACCAGAGCTGCACATAGATGCAGGGAAACCTGCTCTCACACAGGAAGCCACAGAAACCCAGATCCGAAGGTGCAGTCACACAAAGGACGTGTAAAGTCACGGTGGGGGTGGAGCCCTGATTTAATTTCATTAGACAAAGAGCCTCTAAAGAAGCCATTGAGTTCATTGGGCTTGGCCATCTACTGCTAGGCATGGTGTGTCTCCAGTGAGACTCCCTTGAGGAAACTTAAGTGGATCTCAACTGGAGATTGATTACGGATTAGGGATGGAGCGTGTGTCCACGTCTCCCAGCTGTAGGACCCCATCTGGAGCAGACCCTGTGCATGTGGCCACACTCTCTGTGACTTCGTATGTACACCAGCCTGGTGTGTCTAGAAGACCTTGATTCCTTGGTGCCCTCCATCCCCTCTGGCTCTTATACTCTTTCCACATCTTCTTCTGCTGGGTTCCCTGAGACCTGAGGGAAGGAATTCGATGGATTAATTTAGGACTTAGTGTTTCTCGATCTCTCACTCTGCATATTGATTGGCTGTGGGTCTCCATATTTGTTCCCATCTCCGGCAGGAGGAAGCTTCTCTGATGATGCCTGAGAAGACGGTGACTTAAATGAGTTCAGCAGAATTTGTTGCTACATTCCTTTAGCAGAGCAGTAGTAGAGCTATGGCCTGTCTAGTCTCAGGTTCTTGGCTACCCAAGCAGCATGAGGCATGACTTCTGTCTCGTGGAGTGCACTTTAACTCAAATCAGATATTTGCTGGTTACTCCCACAAACATTGTGCTACTATTGTACCAGTATATCTTGCAGGCAGGGCACTTTTGTAGATTGAAGATTAAACATCTTTTGAATGCCAAGTTTTTAAAACTTTAACTAGTAATGGTGGTGTGTACTTGTAATCTCAAACACTTAAGTTGAGACAGGACCAATCTGGGCTACAAAATAACACATTCTTTTGAAAAATAAGCAAGTCATTTTAAATGAAGTTGTACTGTATCCTATCATATGCTTTCAACTATTAGAGGGTTTTTTTGTTTTAATTTTGTTTGTGTCTGTGGGCATGTGTGTGTGCAAGTCAAAGGAAAATTGCAGGTATTGCCTCTCTCCTTTTACTATGTAGGTTCTAGGGATCAAACTCGGGAGTCAGCCTTGGCAGGAGGTGTCTTTCCCCCACTGAACTACTATTTGAGCTTATTTTCAATGACTGTCAAGACGCTGTGTTCATATTCAGAGGAAACCTTACATCCCACAGTTTTGACTCTTGGCTCCATTTAGAACAAGCCTCACAAGGGGCTGGAGAGATGGCTCAGCCATTGAGTGTTCTTGCTGTTTCTGCAAGTTCCTGGGTTTGGTTCCCAGCTCCATATGATGGATCACAACCATCTTTGACTCCAGTTTCAGAATGTCTGATGCCTTCTTCTGACTTCCACAGGCACCAGGCACACACACGTAATACATGTAGACAAAGAACTTATTAATGAAAGGAAAAAAAGAAAGTCGTACATGTCTTAGACATGGGGCACACTCATAATTCCAGCATTTGGAAGGCAGAGGCAGAAAGATTGCTGCAAATATGGCGTTAGCTGACTACATAATGAGTTCCAGGTCAACCAGGACTGTAAAGCTAGAATGGTAGAAATCCTTGTAAGAGAATCAGTAACAGCATATACATATAACCCCAGCACTCCAGAAGCGAGATGAGAGAATCACAAATTAGAGGCTGTCTGGACTGCAATAATGAGGCCCCTTGTCGACGAAGAAAACAACATCCTGTGGAATCGGTCACTGTTTCAGTCCTTGACAGCAAGGATACTCTGTGTTATATTGATTAATCTTAGAAAATTGTAATAATATCTTTTCCATCTTACTATCTTCACTAGTTAACGATGAGTCTGGCCGAGATGCAGATGTCGGTACCAGGGAGCACGTGGGCACTAGCAGCTCCCTGCCACCCCGGGAAGAGAAGCAGGAGCCAGTGGTGGTAAGGCCCTATCCACAGGTACAGATGTTGCCTGCACACCATGCCGTCCCATCAGCCACCCCTGTCGCAGTGACGGCCCCGCCAGCACATCTGACACCAGCAGTACCGCTGTTCTCAGACGGGATTATGAAGGTAACAGAGTTTAAAGAGTTGCACTGAGCCACAGCTGAAGGCAGCTAGCGCTTGTAGCAAAGCTAACAATCTTAGTTGTGTCCTAGGATGCTCCTTCAACTTTTCCTTTCTGGCTGTCCATTCAGACTCCCCTGTAATTTGGGGCTTTGCTATGCTACAGTAATAGACTGTGCTGGGCAGTTGTAATCACAGGACCTTTTCTGTTACCCATTGTTGCTGTTGTTGTTGTATTTTTATGGGGTTGATTTTCTTTGAAACACAGTATGATACTACAGTCCAGGCTAACCTGGAATTCTCCATGTAGAAAAAGCTAGCCTAAAACTTCTGACAGTTATCATGGTTCTGCTTCCCAGTTGCTGGGATTACAGGTTTGTTCCACCATATCTTAACTTTGTTACATAAATGATAATTGTTCAGCTTGCAGACATGCTAAGTGAGCTTTAGCCTGGCACTCTCCAATAGCTGATTCATTTGGAGGTATCTGAGCATGTTGCTCTGTGTGTTAGTAAATTCATGTTTTGGTTACTGAGAGTTCTGTCTGCTTCTGCCCGACTGTGTGGAAGACAAGGATATAGTGTGAGCAGTACAAATCTGGGCTGTAGGCCCAGTTCTGCTTTGTACTTGATGTGGGGCTGAGCGAGACGTTTAGTCTTGTTTGTGCACTTCTTCCTCTGTACTGTAAAAAACGCCAGTAGTTGTGCAGAGAAGCCGTGCCGCTGACAGGAGAGCATATGATAGCTGTCTCATCGTGTGTGCCACTCTCCAGATTGGATTTGTGCTGTGAACGTGGAGTGCAGCTCAGGAGCAAAGCTATTGACGTGTCTCCTGTGCTCTTCTGCTTGCAGCCGCCGCCGAAGCCCACCATGCCTAGCCGTCCCATTGCTCCTGCTCCTCCTTCTACCATATCACTTCCCCCGAAAGTTCCAGGACAGGTTACTGTCACTATGGAGAACAGCATCCCTCAAGCTTCAGCCATTCCGGTGGCAACAATCAGTGGACAACAGGTTATTTTTCTAGCCAATTTGTTAGTTTTCTAGCTACAGTCTCCAGCTGCTGATGATTATGTATGGAACTCCAGGGTACATTAGGCACTGTCCTAAATAGTTAAGTAGTTTCTGATACCCACAGAGAAACAGTAGCATTGAAATCAAAAGGAGTAAAACCCAGGCTGCTTAGTGGGTAGGCTGTCTCTGCTGAGCATACTATGGCAGGCACTGCCTTCACTGTAAGATCACAAATACATTCATGTGCAGTCCATGTCCTAGAGGTGTTCAAGTGCCCATGTGCTTGATTAGAAGAAACAGCACTGAACCGTTGAGAATACCTCCCAACGGTATTGTTGGGCGTATCCTGGGTTTTCTTGGAGGTTGGTAGATGTGTGTTTGGGGCTGGCAGGTTCCCTCAGGTAGCCTTCTAATTGTGAGCATTTATTTTGAGACTCTTGTTTTAACTTGAAATTTGTGTTTTCAAGAAGATTAATATTAGAAAAAGATGCCCCGAATTATTTTCAGTTTTACATCTTACTAAGCAATCTCAGAAATCCGGGGCTGTCAGCTGAACTGCACTCATGTCGGTGTGCTGGGATGCTTAAGGGATAAGCTGAAAACTTAAAGGCCATATCTGTTGGATACTAACTGACATGTATCTAGAAATCTTCAGTAGTATAAAGAATAATGGATGCAAAGACCTAAATAAATAAATGAAATAGAAAGATGGGCATAGTGACACGCACCTTTAATCCCGGCATTTGGGAGACACCTTTAATCCCGGCAAGAGGATCTCTTGTGAGTCTGAGGCCAGCCTAATCTACAGAGCAAGTTTCAGGACTGGCAGAGCTACCTAGTGAGACCCTGCCCCCCCCCCCCCACACCCACTTTTGTATGCTTTTGCCCTGGAAATCCTCAAAACTGCAAAAAGGGAAAAAAACTGTAAAGAACAAACTCACCCAATTTGAAGGAAACTGATCTGTGTAGATAATGGCTAAGACCATCCATGTGAAAATTGCATTCTCTCCTGTTCTTCTAGGGACATCCCAGTAACCTGCATCACATCATGACGACAAATGTCCAGATGTCCATTATCCGCAGCAATGCTCCCGGGCCCCCTCTTCACATCGGAGCATCCCACTTACCTCGAGGTAACAAACATTTTGCTCAAATTCTGGAACTACTGTAGCAGATGCACATTTGATAGAAGGTGGGTGACAGAATGTATCATGTACAATGTACACTGTCACCCTAAAGTCACAGAGCAATAGAGATAAACCTAAAACAGTACAGATGTTAACATGGTCTGTTGTGTGCTTCTTAGAAAAAGTTTCTGTGTGTAGACCTACAGCAAAAGAAATTTTTGCTGTCATTCTGAGACAGTCTTCCTAAGTAACCCTGGTTGATCTCAGACTTGCGGTCCTCCTAAGGCTTCCTCCTAAATACTGATTACAGGTACACACCACCACTCCTGGCTGTTTTGTGTTGTATTTGTGACAGGGTCTTGCTGCGTAGCTCTAGTGGGCCAGGAACTTGATAGCATGCTGGCCTTGAATTCACAGTAGTTGTCCTACCTCTGCCTTCTTTTACTATGATTACAGGTTTGAACCCACTCCTGGCTTCTAATATTTTTTTTAAGTTTACTGAAAATGTTTTAAATTTTGTAATATTCATTGCAACAAGATTGTAACTTATTCTTACAAGTAAGTTAAAATAAGCTGAAATAAATTTAAGACATCTTAACCTTGTATTAGAAAGTGAGACTGTTGAAGAAAACCAGGCTGACAAAACCAGCTTTGCTCAGACCTAGCATAGCACAGCAATTCCCAGCTTATCTTCACTGACTCTAAGTCTGCTATCAAAGCTACCGTAGTGGAAATGCCTTTTAACAATGCTGATGTCTGCACTAAGGGAACAAAGGCAGCATGAGGAGGTGACATATTACTAGTGACTAAAGTGTTGAAGCCTTAATCAGAATCTAGGCAGCGACACTCTACAGTGCCACTCTGCGGGCACCAAACAAGACTGTTACTTGTATCCTTCCCAGTGGCAATTTAAAATACAAATAAACAATTTTTTTAAAAAAGGCTCAAACTTAATACATGTTTTCCTAATTCTCTTCATAATAAAATAAGAAGTATCCCTATATAGTATCCTGGAGCTGAAAAATCCACGTGCTGCCAGATTTTAGCAATTATGCGTTTCCTATGGCAACAGTAACGTGTCTATACTGATAATTTTTTTCTTTTCAGGTGCAGCTGCTGCTGCTGTGATGTCCAGCTCTAAAGTAACCACAGTCTTGAGGCCAACTTCACAGTTGCCAAATGCTGCTACGGCCCAGCCAGCAGTACAGCACCTCATTCACCAGCCAATCCAGGCATGTTGTGGGTCAGGGACTTGGCCAGCAGGCTGCAGTGCTTTCCCCTAGCTGTTACTCTGCCAGACCTTGAGGGAGCCCACGACCCCACAGCTGAGTTACTCCTCTCAGTTGAGTTTTCAAGGCTTTGAATAGTTTGGAGGATGTCCTTTGAGCAGGGCAAGTGTAGAGCAGGGATCATAAGAATTCATTGGGAAAGTAGTGAGTGAGACAGCTGATGCTAGAAAGGTAAAGAGGGACCTGCACAGTAGCAAGGAAGCGGTGGCTGTAGATAGTGTTCAGTGAGGACTAGCTCAAGTGGAGAAGGATTGTAATTTAGAGAGAGCTGTGAACACCTAAAAGTTTTATATACACTTTATGCATATGAATATATGTTTTTTTAGCCAGTTCAACTACTAAATGCATCTCTGGTAGTACCCACCTTCCTTTTTCATATTGAGAGTCTTACCCAAGGCCTCTTGCATGCCAGGCAAGCGCACTAGTAGCTAACCTACACTTGAACCTCTTTTAATTCCAACTTCTATTCAAGGAATTCTGTAGTCTCAGTACTAATAGAATTATTCTGTATCAGAAGGAGATGCAGGTGCAGAAGAGACGGATGAGCAGTTACGAGCACTAGCTGCTCTTCAGAGGATCCAGGTCCATTCTCAGTACCCACATGGTGACTAACAACCATCTGTAACTCCAGTTCCAGGGGGTCCAATGCCCTCTTCTGACCTCCACATGCCCTGTGTGCATGTAGTGCACAGACATTCGTGCAGGCAAGACACCCATACACATAAAATAAAAATTGTTTTAAAATCTCAAAGGAAATGTCAGAAAAAGTAAAGAAGGAGATTTAGTGGTGTTTCTAAAATAAGTACTCTAAGATGGAGAGTGTGAACTTGATTTTGTAGATAGTAGAGACTGCAACTTGTGATCAAGTAATCTTAAGATGCATCCAGCTTGGTTACATATTGAAGGTGGAAATTCTAGTACTTTCAGGGGAAAAGGCGGTAGTATTTGTGACTTAGATGGTCTTTAAAAAGCAGGTGTGTCCTTGTGTGATAGGGCATGCCTTTAATTTCAGCTCTTGGGAAACAAAGGCAGGCAGGTCTCTGGGATCCAGGCTAGCCAGACCTACAGAGAGAGACCCTGTCTCAAAAAAGAAAACAAAAAGACATGGTTTGGCCATGTCTGTGATCTCAGCACATGGGAGGTAAGGCTGAGAACCAAGTCACAGAACTCACCTGTGGGGGAGAAAGAAGGAGCAGTGGCCCTGGTGTGAGGTGGGCAGCTGTACATAGCAAGAGCAACGGGTAAAGGCAGAGGTTAAAGTAGGGCAGGTAGGTGGCTCTGCTGGTAAAAGCACTTGCTGCCTAAGCCGATAACCTGAGTTCAGTTTAGACCTACATGCTGAAGGAGAGAATAAGTTACCCTCTCACGCCACACTCTGGAGTACAGTAACACATGCATGGGTTATACATGTATGCACACATACAAAACGGCTAGAAAGTGTAAAATACGTTTTTAAAGGATGGGCAGAATATGGTGATTAATTGCATTTATAAAAATCAGGAAAAGGGTGAATCAGGGCTCGGGCGATAGGACTAGGGACAGTGGACAAATGGTTGATGCCATTATGGGGCTCCTTTTTCAGATTTTGCACACAGACAATAACAAGGTTAGGACTAAATATTTGTATGAAAATGTAGAAGGCGTCTCAGCACCTGAGGCTTTCCCCCTTTCCCGCCTTCACTCTTGTAACATACATTCCTGTCGTCCCATTTGCCCGGAGTTGTTGGCCTCATAGGCTCTCTGGGGAAAGCGCTCGGATGTATGACATTTTAAATGTCCACTCAGCACCATAGTAAACTACAGGGATGCTGGGCCAAACAGCTAAATCCCAGTTTATACTTCTTTTACTATAGTTTTATTAAAAAGTCATGGACTATCTAAACAAGGTAGGAGCATTTGGTTGCATTGAAATAGCCTCCCTATGTATTCCTGGCCTGGTCTCAAACTAACAAATACCCACCTGTCTCTGCTTTCTGAGTGCTTGTACCACCACACTCGGTATAAAATAAGAATTTTCCTACCTTTTTAGCGGTGCTGGGAATTGAACCCAGAACCTTGATTTGCTAGTCTTCCATTCTGTTGCATGTGTCCTGCTCTAACATGTGCGTTCTTTCTCCCACTCCCACCCCTTTGCTTTTTGCTTTTGGAGATAGGTTAGGTAGCCCAGCTCAGCTCAAGCTCAGTTCTCTTAGCCTCTCAAGTGCTAGGATTATAGGCATGTACCAGAGTTTCTGGCAATTGGGTTTGTTTGGGTTTATTTGTTTTGGGTTTTGTTTTGTTTTTTAAATTCTGATCTTTTTCTTATAATAACATACCCAGAAAAAATGTCCATCTGGGCACAGACATACTCATCTGGAGGCCAGAGTTTCAAAATTAAGTTTCAGTGTTTGGTTTGCTGTTTTTATTCTGCTTTTTGCTTTAAGTAAAGTGTCTTTTTCTCTCCTGTCTAGTCTCGTCCACCTGTGACCACCTCCAGTACGATCCCTCCTGCTGTAGTAGCAACGGTCTCAGCCACCAGAGCTCAGTCCCCTGTCATCACTACGACGGCAGCGCATGCCGCTGACTCAGCACTAAGGTATCTGTAGGTGTATATATAGGGGCTGCCCTGCCATTCCCCTCTTGTTTGCTTTCCTTCCTTCATTTAACTCTGTAATTACAATGCTTTCTAAGTCGTACTCTAGATCAGGGCTTCTTAAACTTTTTTCAACCAAGAAATTTTCATATGACCCTGTATATATAGATATAAAAATAAGTACAGAAACCAAACATATACTAATAATAAATCCTAACAAAATATATTTTAAGGTGCTGGAGATACTTCAGCAGTTAAGAGTCCTTGTTGGAAATGAGTGATCGAATGCTTGTTGCTCTTCAGATGACCTCAGTTTAGTTCCCAGGACCCACTAAGTTAACTCTCCAGAGCCTGATGCCTTTTCTGGTCCTCAAGGGCACACACACACACTAATTTTTTTCCTTTTGGTTTTTCAAGACAGTTTCTCGGCCCTAGCTGTTCTAGAACTCACTCTGTAGACCATGCTGCCCTCGAACTTAGATTTGCATGCCTCTGCCACCCTGAACGCTAGGGTGGCTTGCACCACCACCATCCAGCAATAAAAATAAATTTTAAAGAAAAAAGTGAAATGTATTTATTTTGAAGCAGTTCTTTAGTATAAACATAATTTCACCATTTATTAAAGATCATGTTTCATCATGAAGTAAGTTTCAATACTAAGGAAGTGGATGTGCTTATTTATTTTTGCATAAGGAATTAAATGTTGGCTCAGTACATCCTCAAAGCATCTTCAACGTTGTACAGAGTTGATTGATACTTTGGTTTTATAATTGTCAATACTAAATGCCACTATATAATATAAACAATGACAAATATATTTAGGGCAATTTGCAAAATTGCTGGAAATTCTATTCTAGTCTTGTAATTTATAGCCATAACTCATTTTGGTTTTTGGGCTTTTAGATTTATTTTGTTTCATGGGAATGACTGTTTTGCACACTTGCACATTTGTGAATGGAGGGGTGACTGCCACAGCATATGTGGAGATAGAGGGCAAGCCAGTGTCTGTTCCAGCCTTCCACCTACTCTTCCTTCTTCTCAGCATACACCAGACTAGCTGGCTTTTCATCTTCCAGCAGTTCTCCTGCCTCTGTCTCCCATCTCTGTAGGAGCACTGAGTTACAGCCAGCCAAGCTCTATCTTCTGTGTTTTTGTGAGGTCAGGGGATTCAAACTCAGCTTCTCATCTTGCACAGCCTGTGCTTTTCCACAGAACTGCCTCCCTAGCCCCTGCAATGGTTTTGGTGCTTTTCCTTGTTACTCTTCTCTCCCTTCCCCCACCACATCCTGTACTCTTCATGCCTGCTAGTTTCTTTTCCACATCAGGTCACATGTATGCTATTGTCCTTCCTTGCTGTAGCCTCAAGACCTGCACACTTGTGTCCCGCAGGGCCGGGCGGTGGTGGCGCACGCCTTTAATCCCAGCACTCGGGAGGCAGAGGCAGGCTGATCTCTGTGAGTTCGAGGCCAGCCTGGTCTACAGGAGCTAGTTCCAGGACAGGCTCCAAAGCCACAGAGAAACCCTGTCTCGAAAAAAAAAAAAAAAATTTAAAAGCGAGGATCTGCAATTGGGAATGTACCTGTCGTTTGAGTCTAGGTTGCCTCGCTTAATAATTTCTAGTTGCATCCAGTGCCTTGCAGATGTCATTTTTCTTTATTACTAAATAAAATTCTGTGTGTATTGTGTACTACCTTTTTGTTATCCATCTGTTGATGGACTTCTAAGCTGACTTAATTCCTTATAATTATGAGTTGAGCTATAATAAACATAGCTATACAAGAATCTCTGTGGTAGGATAGGGGTCTTAGGAACATGTCCAGGAGGGGATTAACAGAGTCTCATGGTCATTGTAATTTTAGTTTTTGAGAAACCTCTACCCTCCATTATTCCAGTTTCTACATCTGTCAGCAATAAGGTTCCTCTTCCTCCACATCCGCATCAGCATTTGTTACTTTTTTCTCAGGCATGCTAATCAAGCAGTCTAACACAATATACTTTAGAGACGTCCTAATTTGATATTATATACTAAGGAATGGTAAGAAAATACTTTAAATCTTCATTTTCCATAATGAAACCAATATGTTTCTGTAAGAGCAGAAACCTTTGTATGTCCAGTAAAGCAGTGCCGTCCTCAACATACTTTTTTGAATAGGAGCCAGACCATTTCAGGCCTTTTTCATTACTGTTGCCTGGCATTAGCTCACAGTAGTGCAAAGTGCAAGTGTTGTGTGCTCAGAGGGCTGAAGAGAGTATTCTCGGGAGAATCAGCATTCATCTAGACCAAAGGGAATATAAAATCCAAAAGAAAAAAGTTGCAGATACAAGGTGTATCTCTTGCTGCAGACAAACTGCGAGCTGCATAGGTACATGGGATGATTGGAGGTTTGCAAGGGATGCTAGGAGACTTAAGAAATTTACAGGAGCCAGGTGCTGTGGTGTACCCTGTCATCTTAGATACGCAGGAGATTAAGGCAGGGGATTACCTGAATCCAGGAGTTTGCGACTAACCTGGGTAACATAGAGATCTTTTTAAGAAAAATTACAGAGCCAGAGAGGTTAGATCTGGTTACTGAGGGATGATTGTGAAAGCTTTTTGTTAGTGAATTTGAATTACTTTAGACTTGTTTTGATTATTTTTAAATGTGTATATCTGTGTATGGATATGTGCACATGAGTGTGGGTGCCTGCAGAGGTCAGGGTATCAATACCACTAGAGGTGGACTTACAGCAGGTGTAGCCCACCTGACAGGCGTGTTCATAATCGAGGTTCCAGGTTCCTGCCTATTCCCTTTGATGTGCCAGACCAGTGCCCGGACCTGCAGAGGTTCCAGGTTCCTGCCTATTCATTCCCTTTGATGTCCCAGACCAGTGCTCAGACCCACAGAGGTCCTGGCTTAGGTCTACTCCCTTGAAGATCCCAGATCCAAGTCCGGACCCTCACGGTCTCTGGCTCAGGCTCTGGCTCACTTGCTCAGTGGTTACTCCCCTGTACCTGTTCCAGTGGAGATCGCTGGCTCATTCCTGGTCTGCCAACATCCTGGGACTGGATTGGCTCCTGGCTTCTGCTCCCATGGAGCTTGCTTCCTCAGGCCCACTCTGTCCTGGTTCAGTGGTGCCTCAATTCTTGAGGCATAAAATCATATACCCCACCCCACTGGACTTCATATACCCCTTTTCTTTGAGAAGTCAACTTTAGTCTTTTACTATTGTTGCAATTTTAGTAGCTTGCTACCAGTGAGTCTGGCATGTAGTCTGTGTTTGAACCCCTTTCATTTGTTAGTCAGTCATAACTGTAAGTTTGTATTTGAGTAAGGTTTTTCTACCTATACAGATGTTATAAAACTAGGGAAAAGGTCAGTACTTGAAGTATCTGCATAAGACTAGTTATCTGGAATGTTTCCTTAAGAAACTCGTCAAAAATTCATAGTATGAGAGCTTCATTGTCTTTGAATTTTTCCACAGATAAATGTAGTTGTTATAAGAATATCCATTCAAATATCAGTTAGTAAGAGTACATCCAAAATCCTGGAACTTAGAAGGCAAAGATCTCAAGTTCAAGTGGGGTTACAAAGTAGACTCTGTAAAGAGCAAAGACCTCCGATATAAGTATTAGTAGAGCCCCTGCCCAGCATATTCAAGAACCCCTGGGTCCCATCTTCAGCATGGGGTTTGTGGGGGAAGGGGAGTGGCCTCAGTCCCAGAACCCACATGGTAGAAGGAAAAAAACAAGTTCTTCATGTTCTCCAACCTCCACACATGTTTTGTAGCGTGTATGTGTACATACACAGAATACATGTGTAAACTGCATCACGGACTTAGAACTAACTTACACATTTTTGGTATTTATTGCTACTATTTGAAGCAAGATGACCGCCACAAGAGAGAAACCCCGGGGTCATTTATTTCATTGGTAAAATTGAAGACCAAGTATTATTTTTAACTATAAATTCGACAGAACTGCGAAAACAAAGTTTGTATGATCAGAAGAACAAGATGCCTTGACTACCTTTCTTGTGTCTGTGGACACTTGTAAATCACGCAGTGCCTTCTCTCCCCACAGTCGGCCCACTTTATCTATCCAGCATCCACCATCGGCGGCCATTAGTATCCAGCGGCCTGCGCAGTCTCGCGATGTGACAACAAGAATCACACTACCTTCTCATCCTGCGTTAGGGACACCGAAACAGCAGCTCCATACAATGGCTCAGGTAAAATCAGGGTGAAGAACCGCCGGGGGATGCTTGCGGATAAACTTGAGTCACACCGACTTGTTAAAGGGCCTGGCAGTGTGAAGTGTTCTTGTGTGTAACTGTGTCCTGGGGTCCCCTCACAGAAAACCATCTTCAGTACTGGCACACCAGTGGCTGCAGCTACAGTAGCTCCTATTTTGGCAACCAACACCCTTCCTTCAGCAACCACAGCTGGTAAGTAAGTGGTCCTGCTCTTTGTGCCAGGCAGAAAGGAGTGGTGAGTTCGTTTTTGTTTTTCACTTTTCCCCTTCAGAAGAAAACTCTTCCCTTTCCCCAAGAGCTTTCCCTGGGTTTTAGGAGTGTGTAATGCGAACAGGGAGACTACTGTTAAGGACTCTTCTTTTTACCCTCCTTTCAGGATCTGTGTCGCACACACAAGCTCCCACAAGTACCATTGTTACCATGACAATGCCCTCCCATTCATCCCATGCTACTGCTGTGACCACCTCAAATATCCCAGTTGGTAAGTGTTGTACGTGTTCACACAAAAGCCTGTGTGGAATTTCCAGCCCATATGACCAGGCCTTCATGTCAGAGGTGGTAGGATTGTTTTCATACTGTTGATTTTCGAAGCAACTCTGAATTTGACTTTTGTTTTTTTAGGGTGTGTGTGTGTGTTCAATATATATATGTGCATACCAACTCATTTTTTGGAGACAATGTCTTGTCACTGAACCTGGAGCTCACTAATGAGGCTAGGCTCATTGGCCATTGCACCCCACGAGTTTGCCTGTCTCTTGTCTTTTCGGTGCTGGGATTGCAGGCACACAGTGAGTGCTATGCCCAACTTCCTACATGGTTTCTGGGGATCTAAACTCAGGTCCTTGTGCTTCACAGCAAGTCCACACCAGCTGAACTGCTCCCAGCCTCCAGAGTTAGATTCTTATATTTTCATTTTAACTGACTTTATTGAAAGCACTGATTACAGATGAGCCTTTCCTTTTTTACAATGTCATAATCAATTTAGCTTGCTTCTGCATCATCTATTGTCTTTTAATAATTTTTTTGTTTTGAAATTACAATTACATAATTTTTTCCTTCCCTTTCCTGCTTCCAGCCCCTCCCATGCACTCCCCTTGCTCTTTTTGAAATTCTTGGTCCTGCCAGGCTATTGTGGCGCACATCTTTAATCCAGCTCTTAGGAGGCAGAGGCAGGCGGATCTCTGTGAGTTTGAGACCAGCCTGGTCTACAGAGTTAGTTCCAGGACAGCTAGGGCTACACAGAGTCATGGCCTCTTTTTCTTAAATAATTGTTACATATATACATACACGTGTACACACACACATACACAGTTTGCTCTATCCATATAATGTTACCTATCTGTACACAAGCTCAGGATTGACTGACCACTTGGTACTGGATAATCAGTGGTGGGCGGGAGGTCTTTCCTGCAGAAGATTGTTTCTCCTTCTCTCAACATTCCCCAGTTACCAGGAATTTTGTTGTCTAGGGTTGTTACCCCACAAGTTCCCCCCTTCCGTGTGTGCATGGCCTTTGGTGTAGCCCTTGTCCAGTCAGACAGGTTGATGATGAACTAGCTAGCTCTTGTAGACCAGGCTGGCCTCAAACTCACAGATCCAGCTGCCTCTGCCTCCCAAGTGCTGGGATTAAAGGCGCGCGCCACCACCGCCCGGCAAACTGTTAGCATTTTAACAACAATGCTAGCCATGTTTGGCTTGCCAGTGGGTAGTAATGGAATTGATGGTTTACTGTCTGCAGCTAAGGTGGTGCCCCAGCAGATCACACACACTTCCCCTCGGATACAGCCTGATTACCCTTCGGAGCGGAGCAGCCTGATTCCCATTTCTGGCCATCGGGCCTCTCCAAATCCTGTGGCCATGGAAACCCGAAATGACAACAGGTAGGAGGCAGTGTCTCAGTTACTCTTCCTTTCGCATCTCAATATTTGCTTTTACAGATTTTCCCTTCTGAAAAATAATAGATTTTATAATTTCTATGTTAGTGTTAGAAAATGTATATTTTTAAGTTTTTATCCTTGTGGTGGACATTCTCCTATCACCCATTTCTCTGTTTTGTTGAGTTCTGTTTTGTTTCTGGGTTTGGTTGTTTTATTTTGTTTTGTTTTTTTAACCATTTTTTTAAAAGATTACATTGCAGGATTATAACCTTTATTGCTAAGTTCTTATGTTTGTTTCTCCTAAAAACAATGCATTCTTGTAAGCAGTTGTGGATAACTGAAACAGTTGTATAGCTCCATCCTCCTTTTGACATCTTCAGAGCATTGATAGACCAGTTATTTGGTAGAATAGCAATGTGGTTTTGTCATATTGTTTCCTCACAATTAGATTGAAGTTTTACATTTTAGGAGCTATATGATCTCACCATCAGAGAGTACGTGCTAGCTATTAGTCCTGTGATTGGCTAGATTAACAATAATTAGTTAATGAAGGTGAGGTTTTTCATCA
The DNA here is from genome assembly GCF_014885135.2 of Alexandromys fortis. Lineage (NCBI taxonomy): Eukaryota > Metazoa > Chordata > Mammalia > Rodentia > Cricetidae > Alexandromys > Alexandromys fortis. The sequence continues at coordinate 4,180,013 of NW_026067904.1, read as the reverse complement.
TTAATATTCAATTATAAAGGCACTTTTTTGTGAACAATATAAGGAAATACCTTAGGGTTTTTGTTTTGTTTAATAGCAAAGAACTTTATTCAGAATTGGGTATGCAAAGTCAGTATACTGCAAGAAAACAATGAACTCAAGCAAGATGCTTTAGAGCCTGAATGAAATACCAAGACTGGGGGGTGCCGTGGCGCACGCCTTTAATCCCAGCACTTGGGAGACAGAGGCAGGTGGATCTCTGTGAGTTCGAGGCCAGCCTGGTCTACAGAGTGAGTTCCAAGACAGCTAGAACTGTTACACAGAGAAACCCTGTGTCAATAATAATAATATAAAAGTACTAATAATTTGAGACTGAATAATTTTCATTCATTGTAGTATTTTTAATAATTTGTGGCTGAATTAAATATATTTGCAAAGTAATGACTTTTCTGTTGTTTCCTTCATACTTTTGTAGAAGTGAAGAAGCTTTTCTACATACAGCAGTTATTTGTTTGAGTTTTTTTTTTTTTGTTTGTTTGTTTGATTGTTAGTCAGCCTGAGCTTGTGAATTTAGGTTTATTAATTAATAGGATAAGGATTTGGTTTTATTCATTGCTGTCATTTGTTTAGAGTTCAAATGGCCTCCTCCTTTGGGATACTCTTAAGACCTTATCTGTGGGGCTGGAGAGGTGGCTCAGTGGTTAAGAGCACTGCCTGCTCTTCCAAAGGTCCTGAGTTCAATTCCCAGCAACTACATGGTGGCTCACAGCCATCTGTAATGAGATCTGGTGCCCTCTTCTGGCCTGCAGACACAGTACTGTATACATAATAAATAAATCTTTAAAAAAAAAAAGACCTTATCTGTGGGTTTCAGCATCTTCCTTGTGTTCTAGTCCTCCTTTATTTTCTACCACACTATGTATCCATTGAGCTCGGGTGTCTGCTGTTAGCCGAGGGCCTTGGCATCATTGGAAGCCTGCATTTCAGCTCTAGCCAGGCTTTGCTCTAGATTGTTCTTTCGTGCCTTTACAGCAGGCACAAGTGAGTGCCATAAAAACAGAAGTATTTGAAAATATACCTCCAGTTCAGCCACATTCCATATTTGTATTCCTTTCCTCACAGTGTAAGTCTTTTAGGAATACCTAGTTTTATTTAATATAGTACTTTTATATCTATCTACCTAGCTAAATGTTCTTATGAGCTCTAAAAGTTTATAGGTTCTCTTAGATTTCCGATGTAAACATTTACATTCTATTTACAAATAGGCAGAACAATCATTTGTTTCCTAGAGCTTTTTAAGGTTACTGGGATGGCTCAGCAGTTGGGAGCTGCTGCTCTTCTAGAGAATCTGGGTTCAATTCCCAGCACTCACATGGTAGCTCACGGCCATCTGTAACTTCAGTTCCAGGGAATCCAAGACCCGCTTCTGTCCTCCAGGGAACTGTGTGCACATGGTGCACATACATACTTGCAGACAAATGAAATAAATAATAATAATAAAATTAAAGTGCAGTGTTAGTTAAAATGGTGAGTGCCCTGTCTTTTCTAGTAGATAGTAAATACTATCTCCAAAGTGATAAAACCCCCCCCCTTTTTTTTTTTGATTTTTTTTGAGACAGGGTTTCTTGGTAACTTTGGAGCCTGTCCTGGAACTCGCTCTGTAGACCAGGCTGGCCTCGAACTTACAGAGATCCTCCTGTCTCTGCCTCCAGAGTGCTAGGATTAAACGTGTACACCACCACCACCCAGCTGATGAGTAAAATTTCTATTCCTATTTTAAACCTTTCTTTCTGGTAACGTTGATTGAGGTGGACTTGACACTGTGCTTACTTTAGTTTTATGTAGAATTTTTCTTTTTTGGTCTAATCATAAAGAATAAGATGTGTTTATCATCTTTTCTCATACTTTCCCTATCCCTTTTTGATATCAAAACAATATTAAGTTCAAAAAACAAAGTAAATCTCATTTCATATGTTCTTGTCTCTGAGCCAGTTTCTGTAAATTAGGTTTATTTGTTTTATGCATGTTTGATTAAGGTTTCTACTGTGTTTCCAGTGGAATTGATCAGGAAAGGTTTTCGCATTCTGAGTGAGTTGGATGATTGATCCATTAGAGATGGGATCTTGCTATGTTACCCAGGGTCATTTCAAACTTCTTTCCATCTCCTGACATTTTGCTTTTTAGTAATTTTTGGTAATTCTCTTTCTCAGAAAAGTCAGTAATTTTTCTTTAAAATCACCCACAAGATACTGTTTTTTTTAACATTAACATAGGTACAATAGTAACTGTTTGCAGTTTCTTGGTTGTGTCCTTTGATGTAAGGTTGAGGCAGTTGGAAGATGCTCTATGATGCTGTGAAGATGTCAAGAGGATCTGGGGGACAGGATCGTTTGAATTGAAGAAAATAACTTTTATTTTGTATAATCTGTGCTGTGTTTCTAGACCTTCAGTTCCTGTTCAGTTTCAGTACTTCTTGCCAACTTACCCCCCCTCTGCATACCCACTGGCTGCACACACCTACACCCCTATCACCAGTTCTGTGTCCACCATCCGGCAGTACCCAGGTAAGCTCCACTTTTACGAAGACTTTACACGTTGTCATTTTTGTCAGCAATGAGAAGGAAATGGATCAAAGCATTTCAGTAGAAAAAAAAATATTCCAGCTCCTTTCAGATTCAGATAACATTCTATCTGAAGACTTTAAGCACTTCAGTCACCATTTTTATGATCTTTGAAAGGGTTGTAACATATTTGTAATTATTTTTATTTTTATTTATTATTATGTATACAATACAGTGTTCTGCCTCCATGTATGCCTGCAGGCCAGAAGAGGGCACCAAATCTCCTTGTAGATGGTTGTGAGCCACCATGTGGTTGCTGGAAATTGAACTCAGAACCTCTGGAAGAGCAGTCAACCTCCTTAACCTCTGAGCCATCTCTCCAGCCCCTATTTGTAATATTTTAATGGTTTCATTCTACCCTGAAAATATTTATGCTAATAAATTTTGCTATGCCTTAAAGTGGCATCATAATTTCTATGAATAATGTATCCTACAAGGATTTTGCAGGTTTGTTTCCTTTGTATTTTTTATTTTAGTCTTGGTATTGTTTAACTCGCCAACCTAATTTGTAAATACTGGTCTTTCATAATCCATAAAAAATAAGTCTTTTTGTGTTTGGTAAGGTTTATTTTATTTATATATAAATCTGTGTGCACATGTGTCTGAGTATTCGGAGAAGTGAGAGGCTGGTCAAATCCTTTGAGCTGGAGTTGCCAGCATTTGGAAGCTGCTGAACATGAGTCTGATAGAGCAGGAAACATGATTAACTGCTAAGCCATCTCTCCAGCCCTAGAAGAAATTCTTAGTTTTGCATTTGTATAACTTTGAGCCAGGTATAAGGTTATAATATATGGTAGACTACCGGCAATTGGGAAACTGGGGGAAGGGTATCACAAATTCAAGATTACCCTGGAATTCATAGCATTTTCCAGGCCTACCTGGGTTACTTTGCATGACCCAGTCCAAAAAAAAAATTAGGGCTGAGGATGTGGCTCAGTTAGGAGCATTTACCTAGCATGCATAAAGCTCTGGACTTCACCCACAGCATTATAAACCGAGCTTGGTGGTCCATGCCAGTGTTCCCAACACGGAAGAGAGACATGGGGAATCAAAAAGTCAAGGTCATCTTCCGCTACTTAGCAAATTTGAGACCAGCCTGGGGTTTGTAAGAGCCTGCCTTTGAAAACCAAAACCATAGGCAGGTACCTGTTCCAAGTTTCATGACCTGAGTTTAATCCCCAGGGTCTACATAGGGTAGGAGAGAAGCCACTCCCCCAAGTTGTCATCCAGCCACCACATGCTCACCGTGACACACATGTGTGTGTATGCATGTGCCCCAGAGTAGGTGTTGGAATCAGAGAGAGACTGTTGCCTTGGTTCTTCCCTTCTACCGTGTGGGTTTTGAGGGTGAAACTTATGTAATCAGGCTTGACCACAGGTACCCTTAACTGGTGAGCCCTATTTTGGGGCTGATATGCAGTGTACTGGAAATGACCTTGAATTTCTGATCCCTCCCCATCCCACCCCCCAGTGTGTTGGGATTGCAGGCATGGACCACCACACCAGGTTTCTGATCTGTTTATTTTGTCATTCCAAAATGATATTTAAAATGTTTATTTAGTTGTGTGTGTTCGTGTGTGGACGTTATGTATGTGAGCACAGGTACCCGTGGAGGCTCTGGCTCTTCTAAAGCTTCATTTTCAGATGGATTTGAGTCACCAAACATGGGGCTGAGACCAAGCTGCTGAGCCATCTCTCCAGCCCCCTATTTGCTTATTTTTCATTTTTGGTTTTTCACGACAGGGTTTCTCATAGCTTTGGAACCTGTCCTGGAACTCACTCTGTAGACTGACTTCACACTCACAAGTGCTAGGATTAAAGGTGTGCGCCACCACCACCTGGCTTATTTTTGTTTTCAGTAGTATGAGTATATGGAGAGTGGCATGCACATGTGTGAGTGCTGGTACCAAGGAATCCAGATCAGGGCATGGAGTTGGAGCCCTGGAACTGTAGTTGCAGCCCCTGGAGCTGTAGTTGCAGGTGGTTGTGAGCCATATCTAATGGATGTTGGGAACCAAACTCACTTCCTCTTCAAGAGCGTGTATCCTCTCAACCACTGGGCCATCTCTCCAGTCCTCCCTTCTTACTTTTTCAGTGTGGCTACTGGAAAACTGAAAGCTATATGTGATTTTTATATTCCTATTTGAACAGTGCTAGTTTAAAATTTCAACCCCTCTAAAATATTTCATAGTCTTGAAACCCTTTCTTGGTTATTCTGATAACTGATAAGAATTGCTTTGTGAAGCTGAAACAATGGCTCAGCAACTGAGAGTAGAGTGTGTACTGCTTTTACAGAGGACCCAAGTTTGATTCCCAGGGCCACATCAAGTAGGTAGCTTACATCTGCCTATAATTTCAGCTCCAAGGAATCCAATGTTTCTGGCTTCCAGGAGCACGCACACATATGTGCACATACCCACACAAAGACACACATAATTAAAACTAATTTCTTAAATTACTTTTATGTCAACTCGTGCCTGTATACGTGTATGTGTTGCTAAGAATCCAACACACAGCCTGATATATGCTCTATAGCTGCTCTATTATTGAAACACATCCTTAAACAATAATCTTGTTGTTATTATCTTTCCTCAAATAAGGAATTTTGCTTTTATTTGAGGCTTTAATGAGCTTGGTGGATGAGATTTGTATTGTAGTGGGAAGGATTCTGCTGTTCTCTATCTCTAGTAGGTATAAACTGTTGGGAATTTATATCAACTATTTTAGAAGTGCCTTGGATAGTGAGTGATTCTATTAGTTTAAACAAAGATTTTTGATCTGCTACCCATGAGTTATTTTAGAAGTTTATTACTTTAACACTGTTGCTAGCTAATATGTAATTTGGTAGAGTTAATTTCTTTTTAAAAACAGGTTCTTAAACTATAGCCTAGAATGACCTAGAAATCACTGTGTAACTCAGGCTGATCTAGAACTCACAGCAATTCTCCTGCCTCATCCTCATGAGAACTAGGATTATAGGTGTTATAGAAGTATAAACTTTCTTATTTTATTGTATTGCTGATAATTTTCATAAAGATTGTCAAATGTGTACTTAATTAAAAGAAAAGCAATTTCTAGTACATAGTTCTAAGTAGCAAGTACAGTCGTAACTGAGGCTTGAAACCCTGAGCCTTGTTAAAAAAATCTAGGTTAAAATTTCTAGGTTAAAAATTCTCTGCCATTCAGATGCATGCCATCGCCCGATGCTTTGTTTCTTAAAACAAGGATTTAACTCTTACATGATGAAGAAACTATGTTCACTTTGTGATATCTTTGTGTGTAGACTGTCCTAACTAGAACTGACCTTCTGTTTTTTGTTTGTTTGTTAGTTTCAGCTCAGGCCCCAAACTCTACCATCACAGCTCAGACTGGTGTTGGTGTAGCGTCTACAGTACACTTGAACCCCATGCAGCTGATGACGGTGGATGCTTCACATGCCCGACATATCCAGGGGATCCAACCAGCACCCATCAGTACACAGGGAATCCAGCCAGCCCCCATTGGGACGTCAGGGATCCAGCCAGCACCAATTGGCACACAAGGAATCCACTCAGCAGCCCCGATAAACACACAGGGGCTTCAGCCAGCAACAATGGGTAATCAGCAACCACAGCCTGAAGGAAAAACATCAGGTAAATTTAACCCTTCAGGAAAATGGGGTTAGGCACAGGGAACAGGATGGTTCAGCAGATACAGGTGCTAATCACAAAGCACAGCCACACCACCTGGGGTTGATCCTCAGTACCCACATAGTGGAAGGAGAGAACCAAGTCAGAGTTGTCCTTATATAAGCATACTCGAGAGGAATGAGTGAGTTTTGAAACAAATACATAAATGAACTGGAAGAAAAGAAGTAAATCTGGATTTTAATCTTGGGCCTGCCACTTTCAGGCTTGTGGCCTTAGGTAATGTCTCCAGTGTTTAGTTTTACCTTTGTAAATTAAGCTACCTAGAAGTTACCTATAGCTTCACACTTAAAGCAGTATGTGTGAACCCAGAGAGGTGGCGCACACCTTTAATCCCAGCACTTGAGAGGCTGAGGCAGGTGGATCTAAGTTCAAGGTCAGCTTGGTCTACCAGGCAAGTTCCAGGACAGTCAGGGGCTATGTAGCTGAGACCCTTTCTCAAATAGGTAGGTAGGTAGGTAGGTAGGTAGGTAGGTAGGTAGGTAGGTAGGTAGGTAGGTAGGTAGGGAAGGAAGGAAGGAAGGAAGGAAGGAAGGAAGGAAGGAAGGAAGGAAGGAAGGAAGGAAGGAAGGAAAGAAAGAAAGAAAGAAAGAGAAAATAAATAAGCATGTGTGTGGCTTGAGAGATGCCTCAGAAATTAAGAAGAGCACTGCTTGCATGTCCAGAGGACCCAGTTTTGATACCCAGCACTGAAGTAGCAACTAACAGTGCTCTCTAACTCCAGTTCCATGAGATTCCACCCCCATCTCTTAGCCTCTTCAGGCAATGCATACATACAGTACACAGACATACATGTTGGCAAAACACCTATACACATAAAATGAAAATAGAAATAAATTGTAGAAATAGCATGTGCTATTCTAATCTGTATTTTTTTTTTTTTTTTTGGGTTTTTCGAGACAGGGTTTCTCTGTGGCTTTGGAGCCTGTCCTGGCACTAGCTCTGTAGACCAGGCTGGTCTCGAACTCACAGAGATCCGCCTGCCTCTGCCTCCCGAGTGCTGTCTAATCTGTATTTGCACTTAGGCAGAAAGAAGCATTCTATAAAAAACACAACATTAAAAGAGCAAAGTTTACCTTATAGTGTTCTCAGTTTTCCATTTCTTCAGTATTGTATGCAAAGTAGTAAAATCTTAATGCTACCTTAATATTGCTAATGTTCACAACAAAAAAAACTAGTAGAATAATCATATAAAATGGAATGAAATATTAATTATCTGTTTTTCTAATGTATTTTCAAAAAGATAATAATACCCATACCAGCTCTTAGGATACTGAAGTGGTCAAGTAAAACATCCATACACATAAAGTAAAAATAAATCTATTTTTTAAAAAAACAGATATATGGTATTATAATCTGTATTAGTAGACTTGGCAACTTTTTCCACTGTGCATTGTAGGCAAATGAACCTTGTGCTATTTCTTAGCTTTTGAGAATAGGAGTTTTCTAGGGATCAAAACCAAGACTTGAAATATGCTAGGAATATGCCAGACAGCTAAGCCACATCTCTAGCTCCTATTATCCTCTTACATGGGGCATTTATAACAAGAATACCTAAGGCCAGGGTCTCGGTGGTCTTTTCTATGTCTTATATGGCATTTCAGTAAAGTCCTGTTTCTCTTGTTCTCACTTCCCTTTCAACAGTGGTATTGGCAGATGGAGCTACAATTGTAGCCAATCCCATCAGCAATCCTTTCAGTGCTGCTCCAGCAGCAACAACTGTGGTACAGACTCACAGTCAGAGCGCTAGCACCAACACCCCAGCCCAGGGCTCCTCTCCCCGGCCAAGCATCTTACGGAAGAAACCTGCGACCGATGGGTGAGTAGATTCAGAAGTGTACTTGGCTTAAAGAACAGATTCTTACATCCAATGCCAGTAACAACTTAATTTTATCTCTGTTACACTTCAGATTTTCTCCAGGGTCTAGAGAGAAGACCCAGGAACCACAAGCACTTACTCCTCTTGCAGAGGACCTGGGGTTGGTTCCTAGCACCCACATAGCATTCACAGCCGTAGCCATCTACAGCCAAACAGGGATCTGGTGCCCTCTTCTAGACACCGGGCATGCACATGGTACACATACATACGTGCAGGCAAAACACTCATATACATAATTTTTTTTAATAAATAAAAATTCTTCCAAACAAAGGATTGCTCAGGGAGCTGCATTCTGTTCAGACTACATCAGGACTCTTCCAGGCAGTGGATAATGGTTTCAGGCATGTATTATATACTGTGTGCTTAGAGTTCTCTCTAGCTTTAGAAGTCTTAGTTTGCCTCTGTTGCTATGGTAAAGACCATCACCAAAAGCAGCCTGGGAGGAAAGGGTTTCTTTGGCGTACAGATCAGAGTTCATATAAAGGAAGTCAGGGCAGCAGCACAAGGCAGGAGTCTGGAGGTGGGAATTGAAGCAGATGCCACAGAGAGAGAAGTGATACTTTCTGGCTTGCTCGGCTTGCTCTTAGGCAACCCAGGACACCTGCCCAGGAGTGGCACCACCCACAGTGAGCCGGGCCCTCCCATATCAATCATTAATCACGAAAACGCAGTTTTAGCCACAGGTCAGGATTATGGCGATGTTTGCTCAGCTGAGGTTCCCTCTTCTTTAATGACTTGAACTTTTGCCAAGTTGACAAAAGACAAGAAAGGGCCGAAAGTCTAACCGGGACTGTTAATTACCCTTGTAATTGAGGCTTTGAGTTTGTTTTAGGGTTTTCTTAATGAGGACCTTTTTTCTCATCAAACATGAAATGTTGCTAAGGACAAGTGGTTTTTCAAACATCTTCAGGCTGATTTTCAGTGACAGGACAGTGTTCTTGTGTGCTCTGAATGCCTCCCAGTGTAGGGAGCCTTGTGCTATTGAAGATGGTGGGGTGTGAGCACTCCTGTTAGCGAGCAGAGTGTCCCGCTCAGCCAAGATGATGGCGTCAACACTGGACAAGTAAAGTGTAAGCCAAGCTTAAATCACTGAAATGAGGGTCAGCGCAGGGCTTTCAGATGTGTCATTCTTTGCGTAGACTAGAGTTACTGCCTTTTCTTATTAGTAATACTTTGTAGAGACGTTCTTTTTAAAAGCTCCATTTAGCCCCTGGTAAAATAACCCTAATAAAAGTAGAAGACAGAGCTAGGGAGGTGGCTCAGCGATTAAGAGCACATACTCTCCGGGCAGTGGTGCCTCACAGGCCTTTAATCCCAGCACTGGGGAGTCAGAGGCTCAGCTGTTCAGAGCACTTATTGCTCTTGCAGAGGTCACAGGTTCAGTTCTCAGCACTAACATGGTGACTGTCAGCCTACTTGTAAGTGTAGTTCCAGAGGATCTGATGCCTTCTGATCTCCTTGGATGTTAGGCATTCATGTGGTGCACACACCTGCAGGCAAAACAGGCACACACAAAAAATAAAACTAATAAATCTAAAAAAAAAAAAAAAGGTAAGTACCCAGGATGGTGAAAACAGGAGAGGTCACAGCTGCAACAACCTTTGAAGCAGAAAAGCAGCAATCCGTGGTCACGTCCTCGGCTGTGAGGAGGCCAAATGTTTGCAGAAAGTTGAGATTCATTCTTATTGAAGCTGCATGGTTTTGGAGAGGACGAGAAGAAATGGGGTTAAAGATGGGCCTGTTCTTTTAAGGAGAGTAAGCACAAGCAAAGCCTAGAGTCCTATGGAGCACACTGCCTCCAACCTGAGGGAAAATTCATTGTAGACAACCCCTCCTACACACTCAAAAGACCCCCTGTTTTTTAATCTCCTGATGGATTAATCATGGACATGCCACTTTAGACAACAAGATACGACAGGATAGAAAAGCCTGAGGCCCACAAAGGACGTTGGGATGTGCGAAGACCAGACAGGAAAAATGAAACTCAAGTAAACAAAAACAAAAAAACTATCTGATAGCTTTAGAAAAGCAGAAGAAATCATGGCCTTTGTGGAACAAGAGCATAGATAGTATACAAATGGCTCGTTCATAGAAGAGCTTGTTCTCTTTGGATATGGTGGCACACACCTGAGAACCAACATTTGGGAGGCTTATACAGGTAGAACTTGAGTTCAAGGCAAGCCTGAGGTGGCGCACGCCTTTAATTCCAGCACTCGAGGCAAAGACAGGTGGATCTCTGTGAGTTGAGGCCAGCCTGGTCTACAAGAGCTAGTTCCAGGACAAGCTCCAAAGCTACAGAGAAACCCTATCTTGAGGAGGAAAAAAAAAAAGTTAAACATAGGGCCAGGTGTGGTGGTGCATGTCTTTCATTCCAACATTCAGGTTGCAGAGGCAGATGACTCTAAATTTTAGGCCAGCCTGATTGTCTAAAGCATGCTTTAATATACATACAGTCTTGTATATCCAAGGCTAGCTTCAGACTAGCGAAGGATGACCTTGCACTTCTGATCCTCCTGCTTCCATATCTGGAGTGCTGGGAAATGTATACCCACCACCACGCTTGGTTTATGATTGCTGAAGATCACACTGTCTGTTTCCCCAATTTCGAATAGACTTTTGTGTAGCTAGCCAGGCTACCCTCGAAGTCCCTGTGTAGTCAAGGACAGCCTGGAATCCTCAGTCCTGCTTTCACTTAGCATGTGCTAGGAACACAGGTGTGTGTCACCATTCCCCACTATTTGGGTTTCTTGCTTATTTAGTTGGTTATTTGGATTGATTCTTATGGTCTGAGTATCCAACCTAGAGCCTTGTGTATGCTAGGCAAGAGCTATATACCATTAAGCTATCTCCAGCTCTTACCATCTTATATCATATTAGTTTGAAGCAAATTTCAATCACATTATTTCTATGTATTTTATATGTGTTTATTAGAATATGCATACTCAAAATTAGGGGAAGGCAACTTACTGGTGTCAAATGCCAGTTATTCAAATTTCTACTGAGTTGGGGTATCACAAACTGTTTTATAGTATTTAAATCACTGTCAGCTTTTGTTTATTATTTTGTTATTATTTGGAGTTTTTGGTAGTTGTTTTATATAGTGGTTTTGGGGTTTTTTGTTTGTTTGTTTGTTTGTTTTTTTAGAAGCAGAGTCTCCATAGCTCCCGGCTAGCCTTGAACTCACCACTATCCAGCCTCAATCTCTCAAGTGCTCGAGTTATGAGTATGTTCTATCACACCTAGATTTCTTGAAATTGGCGTATTAGAGAAATTTGGTCTTTTTGATCCTCACTATGGACTTTTCTCAGCTACCATCACTGTTTCATCGTCACCAAAATTTGGTGGCTTAGTGCAGCAGATAGATATTACCAAACAGTTCTAGTCTCCCGTCTGGACGGTGACAGCAGTTCCTGCGGAACCTTCTTGAATGTATGTTTGTCCCTCTGTCCTGGCTCCTGGTGGCACTAGTCTTTCTCTGTACTGAATGACCCTATCTTTGTGTTTGTCTCAATTCCCATTCTCCCTTCTGCTCTCAAGTGCTAGGGATTACTTTTAAGAAAAATCCAGAATCTACAGTGATATCACTGGAGATGTTTAGTTAATTGCACTTTCAAAGACCTGCTTACACTGAGCTGGAGAGATGGCTCAGTGACCAAGAGCACTGACTGTTCTTCCAGGACCAAAGTTGTATTCCTATTCCTAGCACCAACCTGGTCTCGAAGCCATCTGTAAATCCAGTTCCAAGGGATCCAATGCTTTCTTCTGACCTCTGAGGGCACTAGGCCCACATGTGGTACTCAGACATACATGCAAACAAAACACACGTGCACAAAATAGTAACAAAGACACTATTCTCAAGTAAAATTAAATTTACATGTACAAAAACTACATGTTCATAGTCTGTAAGTTCCACTGAACATGCCTAATGGTGTTGTTTCATTTGTTCTAGCCTATGCATTTCATGGAAGTTGTTAGTGTATCTATAAAGTCAGGCATACAACTCATCAGTTAAAGGCTCTTGCCACAACTAATGACCTTAGTTTCATCCTTGGAACAAATTCATGTGGTAGGAGGAGAGAACTGACTCCTACAAGCTGTCCTATGACACATACACCAAGGTGCATACATGTATGCACACACAATGTAATCTTTAAAAATCATAATAGTAATAAAAATAAAGCTTGATTAGATTCACTTTCTTTATGTATTTAGTGCTTCTGGGACGAGTGCTTGATTAATAAGGAGATGATTAGTCTCTTATCAGGAGACAGGATGCTAATAGCACAATGAATAGGCACTGGAAATGTTATACTCTAATTCTACCATTCTTTCTCAAGCCCATTCTCATCTGGTCTTGTTCCCACCACTGTTCTCAAACGAAATGTAGTGAGGTCGCTTCTGGCATCCATTCCACTAAAGCCCAGGATATGTTCTCAACCAGAACCTTGTGCGGCCTCTCACACAACAAACACAGTGGTTCTCCAGTTCTTCCGTGGTCAGTTCTTAGTGTAGAAGTATACGATAATGTTTGTGAACACCTTGAAATGGGTTTTAATAATGAGATAGAGAGAAGGTGTCACATGCTAGAAGCAGCTGGAATCACAGTCATGATGTGGTTGCCCTTGCAGTTGGTAACAGGAAGTGAATAGAAATTTGCTATATTTTGTTAAAAGCCATTTCAGCCTGGTGTAGTAACACACATCTGTGGTCCCACTCCTCAGAAGGCTAAGACAGGAGGATCCAGAGTTCAAGGCCAACCTGAAATACTTAACAAGACTGTATCAAGAGAAGAGTCAAAAACAATGCTTGATGAGTTGATGATATATACATGTAATCCCGTCATTCATAAAGACAAAGAAGGGTGATCAAAGTAAATTTGAGACCAACCTGGTCTACATAGTAATTCCCAGACCAGCCAGAGTTACATACAGAGAATGTTGCGTCTAGGGGAGCACAAATATTGGGGGACAGACCACTGAGATGTATGAAACCAGAAGCAAACTTTATTCCAAAAATCGCCAGGGGCACACAAAGCTTACCAGCTAACTGGGATCACAGCCAGAGTTTGGGCTTCTGAAACTGGCAGTGGGGGCAGGTTCTGGGCCCCTTTTTATAGTAAGAAGTAAGTGTTAGGCATAGACAAAGGAATGTTTACAATTTTGAGGGTAAGCTTAGAGACATACTGCATTTTAAGATTTACAAATTTTGCCAACAAGGTTTCAGCTAAATTGTATTTACAGAATACAATTCTTCCACAGCTAATAGTGTTTACAAAGAACTTTGCAGCTTTCCTGGCACTGGTTTCCCAAAGTAGGGAAGGCTACAAAACAGTGTGGGAGCATTTGGTTAAAGTTTATGGGATGGGATGTATGCTAGCAGTTCCGTACAAACCTTTATTAAAAGTTAGTTTTAGCCCATGCAGTTGTCAGTTGTAAGTGGCAGGGGGGTTTATCATTAAAAAATAAATAAATAAACTAACCCCCTAAGCTCCAGAGAGCCATTGTAAAAAGCTAACTGTTGCTCGTAGCCAGAGGTGCCGGCTGAAAGCAACAAAACCATTGTTAAAAGTGAATCCCTAATGCTGACAGAGTTGATGGCTGTCAGTTCCCATTTCTTTAGACTTAAAATTTTATATTTCTACGTTTTTCTTCCTGGACCCTTTAAGACCTTGTCTCAAATATAAACAAAGAAACAACTAAAAGGCCTTGTCATTGCAATACTTTTATTTTTAGCAGATGAGCCTGGCAAATGTATCTTGCACTACTATTTTCTGGATTTGTCTCTGTTCTTTCAGAATGGCAGTTCGGAAAACCCTCCTCCCTCCTCAACCTCCTGATGTGGCTAGTCCTCGAGTAGAAAGTTCTATGCGGAGTGCATCCGGGTCACCTAGGCCTGCAGGGTGAGCTCATATATTATCATCACTCTTAAGTTATGTATCATTGTATAGTAGATTTTAATATAACCAACTTCACACCTTGGGAGGGGGTGTTTTGACTTTTTGGGGGCGTACCTCTTTGCATAATGAATGGCTTTTCCAACTTCATGATCTGGGCACCTTCTCAACCTTGCCTTTTGCCATTTGTAATTTCTAAAATGAACATACTCCTAATAGCTAACATCTACCTTATAGCATTCTAATATATTTAAATCAGATGTTAAAGCATATAACATGGAGCTTGCCTCATAATAAACACCCAGTTCTTAGTTTTATATATATGGCATTATGGGGCAGGAGAGCTGGCTGTCCAGAAACTACCTGCATCACAAATATGAACACCTGAGTTCTGATCCTCAACAGCCACGGAAAAGCCAGGCACCAGGTGCTAGGTGACAGAGGCTGCCATATCCCTGAATCTTCCCAGCTGGCCAGTCTAGCCAGCAGTGAGTTCAGGTAGAGTTAGAGAGATTGCTCAGCAGTTAAGAGCTCATACTGCTCTTGCAAAGGACAAGTTTGACATCCCGTGACCCACAGAAGGCAGCTCACAGTCGCCTCTAACTTCCCACATAATTAAAATTATAAACACAGTATAGCTGAGCTATGTGATACACACTTTTAATCCCAGCATTTGGGAGGCAGAGGCAGGTGGATCTCTGTAGCACAAATTGGTCTTAATAATAAAATCCCAGAGTCATATATTAGGGGGTGAAAGCTGAAAGATCAGAGAAGCAGAGCAGCCAGCCACTAGTTCTTACCTCTACGAAATCCTCAGACTGAATGGGGTAACATGTCTCTACAAGTCCTCAGACTGAATGCCTTGAGCTCCTGCCTCCTCCCACCCAGCCATATCCCTTCCTGTCTCCTTCTCTAGTGCTGGGATTAAAGGCTTGTGACTCCCAAGTACTGGGATTAAAGATGTGAGCCACCACCACTTGGCACTGTTTCTCTCTGAGACTGGATCAATCTAGTTAATGTAGCCCAGGGTGGCCTTCAACTCACAGAGATCCAGCTGTCTCTGTCACCTAGTACTGAGATTAAAAATGTGCCACCACTTCCTGGCCTATATAGCTAATTAGTGGCTAGCTCTGTACTCTGATCTTCAGGCAAACTTTGTTACAGCACAAACAGAATATCACCGCGGATCTCTATGATTGCAGTTGGTCTGTAAACACGGCAAAAGGGGAGTTGTGTGGCTGGATGTCTCAGTGGTTAGGAGTGCTTCAGCTCTTGAAGAGTTCCCAGCATTGACATGGGGGTTCCAGAGGATCCAATGCCCTCCTCTGGCCTCTTTAGAAAGTCATGTGGTACATTTACATATATGTTGGAAAATAGTCATACACACAAAATAAAGATGAATAAAGTATTTTTAAGTAAAAAAAAAATAAGAAGTCAAATGATCAAAAAGGGCACCTGATGTCAACTTCTGACCTCCACACAGACATGCACATATACATGTGCATACATTATGCCCTTACATATATGTGTGTGCACATGGTATACATAGACCACATAGATATACAAAATGGCTTCATAATCCAGACATGTGGTGGCACTCCTTTAATCCCAACACTCAAGGTGAGACAGGAGAATCCCTACCATACCATAATCCCAAAAGTAATGTTAAAATGTTGGGGAAAAGTTACCAGACAAGATAAAAAAAAAAATATTTAAAATATGAAAAAAATCAAGTATAGTTACAGAATCATTTGTGTTCCTGAGTTTTGGACCAGTCTGACCAATATAATCAGACTGTATTATGAGGGTGGAGGCATTTCTTTTTGGACTGGGGGGACAGCTTAATAGTTGAATGCTTGCCTGATATAAATGAAGCCCTGAGTTTGACCCCCAAATCCCTCAAAAGTTAAGTTAATAAAACTTTAAAGATAAAAAGTCAGGCAGGGTCAGCCAGGAGGCTCAGTGAGTAAAGATGACCTATCAGGCCTGATGGCCCACGTAGTACAGACAGGACTGATTCCTTCAAGCTGTCCTCTGACTCCACATGTGCACCATCACACTCGTGTGCCCCCCCATCACACTCGTGTGCCCCCCCATCACACTCGTGTGCCCCCATAATACTTGTGTACCAATGGCACTCGTGTGTACCCCCAATAATACATGAAGATTTTTAAAATATGTAGGTCTGGAGAGAAGGACTCAGCACTTAGGAATACTTGCCACTCTTTTAGCAGTCTGTTGGCTTCTTGCACCCACATCGGCTGCTTACAAATACCTGTAACTCCAGTTCCAGGGAAGATGACACACAAGTGAAAGATAGTCTTCTAAAAATGAAGTTAAAATTAAATAAAAGCAAATTAAATTGGAGGGTTGTGTGTGTGTACATATACGTGTATACATGTGTATACTTAAAGTATAAAGTCAAAATCATCCTGTTCCCATCAACTTTGCCAGTCCAGCTTTCCGCAAAAATGTTAATTGATAACACAATAATTGTCCTTCCATGCCTTTTTCTGTTTATGCACATAGATAATTTGGTTTTGGACTGGAGTTGATGTGTTTCCCAGGATGTCTCCAATGCATGGGGTCAAGTGATCCTCCTACCTTAGCTTCGCAAGGAGCTAGATCTACACATACCCACTACCCTACACAGAAGTTTTACAAGTTGTTTGTTTGCTTGGGGGTGTTTTGTTTGTCTGTTTGTTTTTCAAGGCAGGGTTTCTCTGCGTAACAACCTTGGCTGTCCTGGAACTCAGTCTGTAGATGGGCTGGTCTTGAACTCACAGAAATCCTCCTGACTCTGCTTCCTGAGTGCTGAGACTAAAGGTGTGTCCCACTAACACCTGGCAGGTTTTTTTTTTTGGGGGGGGGTTGTTTGTTTTGTTTTTGTTTTGTTTTTTATTAAGCTCTACATTTTTCTCTGCTCCCCTCCCTGCCTCTCCCCTTCCCCCTGCCTGGCAGTTTTATAGGTTTTTAAAACCAAAGTTATCTGATTAAACTATTGGGTATTGTGTACTTTTTGTTTAATAATAATTTGGCATGTTTCTGTATTTAGATATGCTTCTTAAACCTCATTTAGGAAGAAAATTTATAGATGTGCAATATCATTTCAGGATCTGGAGACATAGTCTGCTAACTAAAACAGATGTTTACATTGCCTCCACCTTATTTCTTTTGCATGTGAGAGACATGGGGAACCTACCCCTCTCCCCAAAAAAGCACAAGTGTAAAAATGGAGACGGGAGTGGCAGAATGAATAGGTAGGGCTTTACAGAAAGATTTCTAGAGCAGAGATTTTAACAAGTAAAAGAGATATATACATGCTCCCTGGTGTTTACTGTATCAGGAAGTGACAAGGACCAACACAGTGGAGGGATCACTGGGGACCTTTGTGCAAGGTTATGACATGTCTGCCATACAAGGTGAAACTGTACAGTGATTTTCAACAATTGACAAGAGTGTTTGGGGCCAGGCGATAGCAGACGCCTTTAATCCTGCACTCAGGAGGCAGAGGCAGACCGATCTCTGAGTTTGAGGCCAGCCTGATGTACAAGTTCCAGGACAACCAAGGTTACATAGAGGAATCCTATCTTAAAAAACTAACAATAAAAAGTGTTTAGGAAGTCGGTCAGGCGTTGTAATGCTTGTCACATAAGCATGAATGCCTGAGTTCTAGAAGCTAAGACCGTGTACATGCCATCCTACCCCCTGGGAGGCAGACAGGAAGACCCCTAGGGCCTGATACCCAGCCACTATGAGCCAAATCGCTACCCTCCAGGTTCAGTTAGAGACTCTTCTCAAAAAATAAGAGAGAAACACATAAAGTCAACCCCTAACTTCCGTGTGCATGTTTGCACACATGCACGTGCAGTCCCACGGATACGTGTATACATACACACACAGAACTCTTATTAAAAATATTTGCAGGGATGTAACGTAGTGGGAAAGCACTTGGTTGGTATATGTGAAATCCTATGTGTGATTCCCCGTGCTACCAAAAAAAAAATTAAGATACTATGAAAATACTAAAAACTGTTTTGTCAAGTAAGGAAATGAGAAAAACTGGTAATGCCAGTACTTAATGCAGCGTAATCTGAAGCATCAGACACAGTAGTTGAAGCGGTGCTCACTCCCTCTTTATCACTGTGGGAAGTGAGAGTTGGCCTGAACTTTGACAAGTGACCATGCTCCCTTCTGACAGGATCCGCTCTTGACACTTTAGCCTTTGTATTTTTAATATTGTAAAATAGCCCTGAATTCATTGAATTGTTGTCAGCATCACTTTTGGGAAATACTTGATGGGTTTGTCAGAACTGCTCGCTGTCACTGCTGCTTGAACTCTGTACAGGTTAATATCCACACCTGGGCTGCTTCCTCACTGACTGAAGACGGCTGTAGGCACACTGACTTCTAAACTGATAGTCCGCCTTTATTCACAGTAAAGGGGTTCTCTTCATTTTCCTTGTGACTACTGTTTTTTTTTCCGTGGGGGGGGGTACATGCTATGCCATGCATGTGGAACTTTAAGGACAACTTGGGGGGTCGGACTTTGCCTTCTACCTTGTTTAGCGACAGGCTCTCTTGTTACTGCTATTTATCCCTTGAGCTCGCAGGAATCCTCCTGTCTCCATCTTCTACCTTGCAGTAGGAGAGCTTGAATTGTAAATGAACGCTACCATGTCTGCTTTCCACTTTACCTGGGTTCTCAACTCGGGCTCTCGCGCTTGCAGCAGTCCATCCCCCACAGCCTATAACCACCATCTTCTTCAAGTCATTGCTACTAACTCCACACGCTTGAGGCCAGAGGAGCAATTCCTAGTATTGCCACAAACAAATAAGAAGGAAAAAATGCCCCTTCAAAACCCAAACAGCTAGAAAAACGTAATATCCGTATTAGCTTTTTTTTAAGAATCTAAATGACTGTGGCTTTGGTTCTTGTTTTTCTTTTTACTCACTTGGATCCTAATTAGTAGTAAATATTTATTGCAGCCAGAAATGACTTTATGTTTCTAGTCCAGTTTTAACTAAAAGGTAGTATTCAGTGACTTTCCCTTCATTTTTATTTTCATTAAACTTTTTCACTGTAGAGGAGAAGCCCAGTCTGATTGCACTCTGTGTCCTTGGCTGCTGAGGCTGTTTCTGCTGTAATCATACCTACTTCCACTCCCAACATCATTTGAGGAGTTTTGCTACATATGTTCATCTTTATTGACCAGTTTTCATTCTTCTATTTTTTGTCAAATTTCACATGGATTTATCACTGGAAAATAGAAGCTCGCAGCCACACGCATCCTTTTCTGTGTTTGTGAACGTTACTCAGATATAAAGTACCCCGGCACCACCTTCTAGAGAAGGGTTATGACATTACTGTTCACAGTTCTCATCTGTTAGCTCTACAAGCCCCAGATCTCTTTATCAGCATCTATGCCATTTATATTTGAATTTATGCCATTATAGTTAATGTTCAGTGGTAACTTAAATAGTAAGTGTTTGGCCGACTGTTATAAAATAGCTAGGCCTGCATATGTGTAATTCACATACATGTTATAATGCAAAGTGAAAACTGGCTAGATTCTAGGAATACAGAGGAATATCAAGGAAGACCAGCCTAGTGTAAGAGGGGAGAGCTTATTCTTGCAATCCCATCTCTAAGGAGACTTGCCCCAAGTGCTAGGCTAACAGGAGCTGTCTAGTGAAACGCTGTCTCAGAAAAATAAAACAAAGGACTGGAGACACAGCCAAGAGATTAGGTACCTACTCTTACAGAAGATGTGAGTTCAGTTCCTAGCACCCATATTGGGTAGCTCACCACCACCTCTCTCCAGTTCCAAAAGATCTGATGCCTTCTGCCTCTGCAGACACCTGCACACACGCTTGATGCAAATACATTCACATAGGCGCACACACACATAAATAAATCTTTAAAACACATTTCAAAGCCTTTGGGGGTTTTTTTGTTCTAGATGAACTAGACATTCATTAACCCATTAAAGTATGGGGGCTGTGTTGAAATTGGAGCGGCAGGGCTGCGTTCCGGCAGCCCTGACTCCCACAAGGCAGGCTTATGCCCGAAATAATTACACAGAAACTGTATTGTTTTAAATGCTGCCTGGCCCTTTATCTGTAGCCTCTTATTGGCTAGCTCTTACATATTGTTCTAACCCATTTCTAATATTCTGTGTAGCCCACGAGCTGGCTTACCAGGGAGGATCTTAGCCTGCGTCTGTCTGGAGTGGGAGAATCATGGCGACTCCTTGACTCGGCATCTTTTTCCCAGCATTCTGTTCTGTTTACTCCATCCACCTAAGGGTTGGCCTATCAAGGGGCTTAGGCAGTTTCTTTATTAATAAGAAATCACTCCCACATCAGGGCTGCATGATTTGACTTTGTTATTTTTATTTTATAAATTGTGCTGGGGATTGTACCAAAGGCCTCATAAACTAAGAAAACAATCCGATATTTTTTAAAGGATTGCACCAACACTGGGAGTATAGTTTGGTGGTTGAGCACTAGACTAGCATGTGTGAGAGCCTATGTTTAATCCCCCAGGCACTATACACAAAAGCATAATAAATGAATAAATTGGGTATTCTGGCTACTGTCGTTTTAATTGTGAGAGAGTAAGAGTGAAAGAAAGACACCAAGAAGGAATGAGAAACCAACCCATACCATCTGAGCGGCTTAAAAGCAGCTTGAAAGTAGAGAAAGTCTTAAAAGCAGGTACTAATCTTTAATCCCAGCATTTAGGTAGGAATGGTTGGATCTCTGTTGTGAGTTTGAGGCCAACCTGGTCTACATAGTGAGTTGTAGACCAACCAGAATTACAATGGTAAGTAAGACTTTGTCTTAAAACAAAACCAAGCCAGGCGGTGGTGGCACACACCTTTAATCCCAGCACTCGGGAGGCAGAGGCAGGCGGATCTCTGTGAGTTCGAGGCCAGCCTGGTCTACAAGAGCTAGTTCCAGGAGAGGCTCCAAAAGCTAAGGAGAAACCCTGTCTCGAAAATCAAAAAAAAAAAAAACCAGTTTTGGTAGTGTTTTTTTTGTTGTTGTTGTTGCTGTGGTTGGTTGGTCAGTTGGTCAGCTGTTTTGGTTTGGTTTCATTTTTTGAGACAGGGTTTCTGTGTATAACAGTCCTGGCTGTCCTGGAACTCTTCTTTGTAGGCCAGGCTAGCCTCAAACTTATTGAGATCCTCTTTCCACTGCCTCCCAAGTGCTGGGAATAAAGGCATATACCTGTACTGCCCGGCTGTGGTGGCATTTTTGTTTTGTTTTTATGTGTTAGAAATTAAATCCACAGCCTTTTGATACCGTAAGTAGAGAGCTATTTTCTTTCCAAGTCAACTTAAAGATGAACATCTATAGTTAAAAAATAGAGTATCAGTTGTGTGTGCTCTATAAAAAGAATTAAACACCCTCCTTCAAGTTGTTTCCAGGTAAGACAGTTTGTCTCAGATGCTACATAATGCTCTCTTCTTGTGTTTCAGTGCCAAACCTAAGTCCGAAGTGCATGTATCTGTGGCCACTCCAGTCACAGTGTCCTTGGAGACCATAGCCAACCAAAATGCCGAGCAGCCTACCATTGCAGTCCCACCAACGGCCCAGCAGCCTCCACCAGCCATCCCAAGCATGATTGCGGCAGCCAGTCCTCCGTCCCAGCCAGCCATTGCTCTTTCCACCATCCCTGGAGCAGTCCCTGTCACCCCACCCGTTACCACCATTGCTGCTGCACCGACACCATCGACCCCCGTGGGTGGCAATCTGTCCGCGGTTCTGGGGCCCCCTGTTCCCGAGATCAAAGTAAAAGAAGAAGTTGAACCAATGGACATCACGAGGCCTGTGTCCAGTAAGTTCATTCACAGATCGCTAAGTTCCTAGCTCTCTCCTGTGGCTGTCAGCCAGAAAGCCATCTCAGGTGACCTTTCCAGTGCCTGCTGCCAGCTCTCTTCCCTTCATTTCTAAGAAATGAAAGATTACTTTTGAAAAAACAGTTTTTCTATGACTTATTTTACATGTATGTGTGTGGATTCACATGTTCCACCGCACTCATGAATGTCAGAACAACTTGGGGAGTCAGTTCTCTTCACCAGGCAGACCCCAAGGATCAAAGTCGGGTCATCAGGCTTGACTTTGCCTATTGACCCATCTCACAGGCCCCCTTGGAAAAAAAAAAAATTTGTTTTTGTTTTTCAAGACAAGGTTTCTCTGTGTAACAACAACCCTTGCTGTCCTGGAACTTGCTCCATAGACCAGGATGGCCTCGAGCTCACAGAGCTCTGCCTGCCTCCGCCTCCCAAGTGCTGGGACTAAAGGTGTGCGCCACCATGCTCAGCTGCTCTTTCACAGTTTTAATTCTGAGCTATAAGCATAAGAAAAATCTCCCCATGTACAACTTTCAGTATAGCTTCCTTGTGCTGATTAGGAAATACTATTTAAAGGATTTTAAAGTGATCCTAGCTAAGTACTGTTAGTTGATAATATACTCCCTATCAGGTTGTGGGGTTTTTTTGTTTGTTTGTTTGGATCTTCTGGTACTGTTGTAAGATGCCATGTGGGTGCTGGGAATTGTTTCCTAGGTCCTCTGGAAGAGCTGCCAGTGCTTAACCTCAGTGTCAGTTCCTCAGTCCTAAAACTTCAGTCACTTTGAAGGTTTTGTTTTCCAACACTTGGGAAGCAGAAGCAGGCGGATCTCTGTGAATTTGAGGCCAGCCTGGTCTACTAGTTCCAGGACAGGCTCCAAAGCTACAGAGAAAAACCCTGTCTTGAAAAAAAAAAAAAACAAAAAAAACAAAAAAAAAGGTTTTATTTTGTTTGTCTTTAGGTGTGTGTGTGTGTCCTAAATAATTTAGTATGGGATCATGTGTTTTCTGATTACTTAAAGTAACTTAATCACTATGTGGCGTTTACTGAATAGAAAATCTGGTGTGGAAGTCAAGTCGATTTGTGCTCACTCTGCTGCATTGCTGCATGAGAGGAAAGGCCTGTGGTTGCACCATCTATAATAGCTTTTTAAACTTACTGTTTATCCAGGTAACTAAACACCTAGAATCTCAGGGCTTGGAAGCTAAAGCAGCCTGAGTTCAAGTCTAGCCTAGACTAACAGAAGTTCCAGACTCCCGTGAGCTACCATCTATCTCAAAAATTAAATAAGCAAACAAACAACACCTGCTATTTATTTACATTCACTTTCATTTTTATTATTCCACGGATTTTTTTTATGCTGCCATTGTGACAGATGTTGTGGAAAACCCTGAGGGGAATGAAATGATCTCATTTCTGTTACCTGCCTATTGGCACATTGTCCCCACTACTGTCTGTCCAGAAGCCAGTAGTGGTCCTGCATCAACCTACAATGCGCTGAAATTAAATAGTACTATTTGATAAATCAAATGTGTCACCCTCTTCTAGCTTATGTGCTAGTAAAAGGGACAAAATGTAAAAGGCAAATATTTCAGTTTGTTCAGCTGCATCCTAAGTACTCTGGAGAAAACAAAGCAGGTCTCGGAAGTTGGTGCTTGGGTCCTCCCTGGGACTGAATGCCTGGGGGAAACTTTTTTTTTTTTTTTTTTTGGTTTTTTTTTTTTGGTTTTTCGAGACAGGGTTTCTCTATGGCTTTGGAGCCTGTCCTGGAACTAGCTCTGTAGACCAGGCTGGTCTAAAACTCACAGAGATCCACCTGCCTCTGCCTCCCGAGTGCTGGGATTAAAGGCGTGCGCCACCATCGCCCAGCTTTGGGGGAAACAATTTGACGGAGGAGTTAACTTGTCCACGTGGTTTCAGTGGGTTCATCCATAGTAGTAGGGAGGGTGTGGCGCAGCCTATGCTGCCCTGATGAGCAGTTTCCTCTCCCTCTTCCACCTTTTTTTCCTCCATCCTGGTCTGCCAGCTGGTCAGTAGAGCCATCCATATCCAAGAAAATCTTACCTCTTAAGTCACCCTTTCTGCCTGCTGACATGAGGTGAGCAAGTCTATATCACTGTACCCATGGACTCTAGCCTAGAAACAGTGGGCCAGCTATAGGCTAAATTACGAGTCCTCATAAGATTGTGGAGTGAAAGCACGACTTAGAGGGAGAGCATTTTGCCTAGTGTGCACAGGTCCTAGGTTCTAGACCCACACCACCCATAGTAATAGTAGTGAAAACAATAAAACACATTTCATTTTTCCCTTGTCCATGGCAATGACAACACAGAAACTTAGAAACTTAGAAGAGGCTGGTAGAGGCTCATTGAGGACTGGTGGGATGCTCAGCTAGTCCAGATGTTTTCTTTCTGCCTATCCCATGTCCTGAGAATTCCACCTGTTCCCACATGGTAGAAGGAGAAATCTGACACCCAGTTTTCCTCTGATCTCCACCTATGCCCGGGCATACACACAAATAAGTAAATGTTAAAAAAGAAAAAAGAAAAAAAAAGAACCTCGCTCTGGAAGTGACCCTTGAGTCACATGAAAGAACCAAAGTGTTGGCCCTGATGATGTCTGCAGAAGAGCCCTCCAGGCCTAGAGATCAGTCAGTGTCAACAACTCTGACAGGAGTGCCCCAGATGTGCTTGACTCTAGGAGAGAGATACGGTTGGAGCCCAGTGTGTAGTGAGCGGTGAATCTTGAAACCTGTAGCCAGTGCTAGCTCTGCAGTCCCTGTCCTTCTGCCTTTACCTCTCGAATGCTGCAAGTACATATATACATCACCATATCCAGCTTAGGTTCTCTGCCCCTTCCTATCTCCTTACTGTGTAGCCCTCACTAGCATCAAATTCCCATTTCTGAGGTTAAAATCATGTTCTACAGTATCCAGATTTTGTGGGTTTTATATTTTTATTTTTGAGACGGTGTCTCTGACTCAAGGTGGCTTTAAACTCACTGTGTCTAAGGATCACTTTGAGCTTCCTGATCTTTACCTCTCATCTCACAAATGCTGGATTACCAACTTCTGATACCACACCTAATTTTTATTGTTGTTGTGCTGTTCTTTGTTCTGTTTATGTCGTTGGATTTATCTCTGGGCTGCTTGCGTGGTAGGCAAACACTCCACCAACTGAGCTACATTTCCATTTCCAGCCTTGGTTTGTTGTTCTGTTTTGAGGCAAGTTCTCACTGTGTAACTTAAATTTGTTCACCTGTTTCTGCCTTCCAGGTGCTGGGTTTATAGGCATATGTCCAGCCCAAGCAATGCTTTTGAGGACTTTATCATAGAGAAAGGTGTTGCAAGGAGAGGGCCCGCTTGTTTATCCCAGCTGCCCGGCTAGCTTACACCTGAAATAACCACACTGCCTGGCCCCATTAGCTCTAACTTTTTATTGGCTAACTCTTACATCTTGGTTTAGCCCATTTCTATTCATCAATATATCGCCATGTGGCTGTGGCTTACTGGCAAGATTCTAACCGGCATCCATCTCAGGCAGAGGATCCATGGCTTTTCTCACTCTGTCCTTCTTCCCAGCATTCAGTTCTGTCTTTTCCACCAACCTAACTTCTGCCCTATCAGGCCCAAAGCAGTTTTTTATCCATTAACCAATAAAAGCAACGCATGAACAGAAGAGCCTCCTACACCAGAAGGGTGATAGTGTTGTGCTTACACAAGACATAGGAGAATGCCACCCAGTGAAGGTCAGAGTAACCTCTTTGCTGGTAGGCTCATGCCAGAAAGGACTTTGGGCCTAGAGAGTAAAAGGGTATAGTGTATAGAGACCCAAAAACAAAATTACGCGGGTTGGGGACGGTTTCTGTGTTGTAAACTATCAGACCTCAGAAGCTGCAGGTGTATTTGAATGAGAATGTTCTACTCAGTAGGGTTCGCTTGGTGTGGACTGGGGAGCAGATGTGGGAAGTGCAAGATGCAGTCAGCTAAAACTAGAACAAGGTAGAGTTACTTGGTAGTTCACTTGTCTTAAGGAAGAGTTAGAGGTTGTGTTGGGCCCTTAGGTACAAAAATTTCACAGGTTAGTTCTTGTTTGGCAAAGTTTAATAAGCAGTTAATTAAACAAGGCCCAATCGTTCTATCTAGGAGAAGGACATTAGGCCCATGGGGCCTGTGAGTAAGGTGATTAGCCATGGATTCCAAGTAAACCAGCCATGGAACTGGGGATCGCTGGCCTCTTCTTCAGCAGTTAGTAGTGTGGGCCTTTTACAGAGTTGTAAGGCCCTCTGTATTTTCGGAAAAATACTTACATTATCCATAAAAGGATCAACTGTTACTTGAATGCATAACTGAGCATAACTCGTTAAGAAATAAATTTTTGCAAACCTATTATTCCGAGATACAGCAGAGCTGGTAAAATCCTCTGTGTCAGAGCTTAGTCCTGGGGAGCTCCTGTGCTAGCTCTGTAGGAAGCATATGGCTAATATTACCATGAGTCCAAAGGAAGGGAGGGGTAGCGTGATCCCTGTCACCAAATGTGACTTATTGGATTATTCAAGCTTAGAGCTGGTGACCCCAAGAGAAAGATGTGGGTGGCCTTTGATACTCCAGGTCTCTTACTCCTCAGGCAGTGTTGCTGTCTTTACCTGCTGTGGTGGATCCACAGGTGGCACCTGCAGACTAGGGTTTCAATGAATATCCATGCTGCTGACTGGCCTGTGGCTGAGCCCGTCTTACACAGTCAGGTATTGACTGCTTGCCCTGGGCTTAGCTTGCAAGAGGAGAGTAGAGAGCCTGAGTGAAGGGTTTGGCCAGTTGCAGTATGCAGGTCCAGACCAGTCAGGTGGCTTGTGTAAAAGGTCCTGTTTCACAGCATCCTCCTGTGTCCCTTCTGGAGACAGTGAGTGCACAGTAATTGCTCCTTGCCCCTTTGTTGCTTGATACACTAAGGATGTGGGTGCAGGCTATTAAGATCCTCCACTGGGCAAGGGAATCCGACAGGAGTGGTAATTCAACTTCTCTAAAGATAAGGAGTTTTTCCTGGTCTGCCTACATGGCCAGAGATAGGACCCACGTAAGCATGCTCTGTCGGAGTCTTGTTCCCCGTACGTCTTCATTCCGTAACAACTAACACACAGTTTATTCTGCTGGAGTCAGGGTCCCATTCAAGGGAAATGGTACCACTTGAGCCTAGGGCTGCCCTGCCATGCAAGTATATTGTATATTTAGCCCATTTTACTCAAGCGTTGAATTCTCCATAACCATATATTATACCTGATTTTGACTATCATATTAAACAAATTTCAGGTTTACTTTTAAACTTGTTTTGAGTTTGCCTGCTTTAGACTAAACTTCAATATTATATATAAAAGATGCCTTGATTACCTTTTTTTTAACAATTTGCAATAAATTAGTAAATCTCATAAGATTAGGATTTTATAAACTAGAATAATTTATCCCTGTTAAGCTTCTGAGCCTTAAAAATTACAATTACTGAATTGAAACTTTTAGTAGCTAAGTTTTGGGGGTTTTTTTTGTTTTGTTTTTCAAGGGAGGGTTTCTCTGTTTAACAGTCTTGGTTGTCCTGGAAGTCACTCTGTAGGTCAGGTGGCCTTGAACTCACTAGAAATCCGCCTGCCTCTGCCTCCCGAATGCAACTTTATTTTTTTAATGATTTTTTTAAATTTTATTTTATGTGCATCGGTGTTTTGCCTGCATTGAATCCCCTGGAGATGAAGTTACACAAAAAAATTGAGAACTGCCGTGTGGGTGTTGGAAATTAAACCTAGGTCCTTGAAAGAACATCAAGTTCTCATAACCTTTGAGCTATATCTCCAGCCCCCAAACTAAATTTTATTATTTTTTTAAATGTTTATTTATTTATTAGGTATACAATATTCTGTCTGTGTGTATGCCTGCAGGCCAGAAGAGGGCACCAGACCCCATTACAGATGGTTGTGAGCCACCATGTGGTTGCTGGGAATTGAACCCAGGACCTTTGGAAGAGCAGGCAATGAATGCTCTTAACCTCTGAGCCATCTCTCCAGCCCCCCCCCCCAAACTAAATTTTAAAATATAAATATAATTCACTGAAAATTTGGGAGCTTCACTCTCCTGATCCTTGTATATTATGCTTTTACAAAATCGAAATCAGATTTTTGGTTTGGTTTGGTTTTGGTTTTTCAAGACAGGGTTTTACTGTACAGCCTTGGCTGTCCTGGAACTTGATCTATAGACCAGTCTAGCCTTGATCCTCCCACCTCTGCCTCCCGAGTGCTGGGATTAAAGGCATGTGCCATCACCACCACCCAGCGGACAGATTTTTTTTATATATCAAGTAGCTAATTTTTTCACAAGAACATAATTACAGAAGAGTAAACTTAGTTTTTATAAGGAGACATATAAACCAAAACAGTTTACAATTAATTCTTAATTATTCTTGTTATGACTCTGCATCTCCAAGTGTGTAAAGTTAGCAAAATAAGCCAAGGCGTGCGTGACTGAGGAGACATCTTTAAGTCGGTTGACATGAGTAGACTGTTAGAGCCTTTAGGTCTCATCCTCCATGGCCCTGTATGGTCATATTGTCTGTGACTGGGCTACAAGCATTAATAGTTTTGTTTTTATTTTTATTTATATAATTCATCCTACCTAAAATAATTCAGTCCCTCTTTTTTAATTGAAAATAGATTTTTACAATATATTCTGCTTATGATTCCCCCTGCCCAAACTCCTCCCTGATCACCCCACCCAGCTCCCTCCCACCAAGATTCACACCCCTTCTTGTTCTGTCTTAAAAACAAACAGGCAGCTAAAATAGACAAAAGAAAATAATGATAAAATAAGATTAAAAAATAAACCGGGAAAAGAAAGGAGCTAGATAAAAAGCGTAATAAGCATGCTTAGATGCAGACACATGTTAGCAAACACAGAAATCCCATAAAGACAAAGTCTGGAACCACAATATATAAACAAAAGACCTGTGGGGATTAAGTATGAACAGAACACCCCTCCAAAATTACCACTGAATTAGTTACGCGTTGGCATCCACCCTAGGCATAGGCCTGTCCTTAAGAATGGTTTATATGGGGGCTGGAGAGATAGGCATACACACAGAATATTGTATACTAGATAGATAGATAGATAGATAGATAGATAGATAGATAGATAGATAGATAGATAGATAGATAGATAGATAGATAGATGGTTTATGTGCCCTACAAGACTACACTGGAGGAAAAAAATTCTTTGCAAGTGGCAGTAGCTTCTGGGTGAGGAATGGAGGCTGTGTCCACTTGCCCTCCGTGCTGAGAACACGTCTGGCTTCAACATGTGCACACTGCCTCAGTCTCATCCTCTAGTGTGAGTTCATGCTGGTGTCTGTTCTGTTGTGTCCTCCATCTCCATTGGCTCTTACACTCCCAGAGTTCCCTGAGCCCTGACTGGAGGAATTTGATGGAGGTTTCCTATTTAGCACTGTTTCAAGGTCTCTCACTCCCTGTATACCTTGTGACTGACTGTGAGTCTAAGTATTGTTTCCCATCTGCCTGAGGAGGAAGTTTCTCTGATGATGGTTGAGCAAGACACAAGACACTGATCTATAAACATAGTAAAATGTCATTGGGATTTATTTTATTGTTGTGTTGCCTGCACCCAGTATGACAGCTTTACCATAGCTGCTTAGGTGGGCCCAGTCCCCTAACCTCCCCCCCCCCCACCGCCCCTGTTCTTACTTTTTCTAGCCTGTATACACTCATTTTTACAGAAAATCTTGAGACCTCATGCAGCTCATTGCACACAACTGGCTGGGAGTGGTGCCTGAATACTCAAGATCTTCCTATCTTTGCCTGCTTTCCCGAAAGAATATTAACATTTAACAGGCCAGCTGGAGTTACTTTCAAAGAAAAAGGTCAACAAAGGGATTTAGATTCAGGGTTCTTGTTTTAAGAAAGAAAAAAATGGGGGGATATAGATATGATAGGCTATAAGGCTAGATTATTGAATCTACTCTGAAAAGATAAAGGAGGGATTCAGAAATAGGATAAAAATCACCCTTCCAGGGCTGGAGAGATGGCTCAGAGGTTAAGAGTATTGCGTGCTCTTCCAAAGGACCCGAGTTCAATTCCCAGCAACCACATGGTGGCTCACAACCATCTGTAATGAGGTCTGGTGTCCTCTTCTGGCCTACAGACATGTATGCAAACAGAATAGTGTGTCCATAATAAATAAATAAATATTTAAAAACCACCCCTCCAAAAAAGGTAGAATATTGAATCTACTTTTAAACTAAAGAAGCAACCACTCATTTTAAATATTTTATGTTGATAGGGATTTTTTGTATATTGATACAAATTTAAGATTATTTTTGTTAGAACCTACTGTGTATACATTTCTAGTCTTATTCAAGGTATTGTACCTCTGCAACTCATTTAACAATGTAATGCAAATTTTTAGCCCTTGAAAGTTGTTATTATTACAAATATGTTTTAGGTAGACAGGTGATCTACACTCAGAGATCTGCAGAATACAGACGGTATTTAAGATGTTGTAATAGCATAGATTCTTTTTTTTTTATGACAATAAGACGTGTCTGCTCCTAGCAACACCAATCTTCTTGGGAGAAGATGATGGGAATCGAAGAAACTCCACAGGGAGTTTACTGTCTTTGTGGCAAAAGTATGCTACTGGGTAAGTGTTGAAATAAGAGCGGCCACACCCAGCCGCCTGCTAGCTCATGCCCGAAATAACAACACACAAACTGTATTCATTTAAACATCGCTTGGCCCATGAACTCTAGCCCTTACAGGCTAATTCTCGCACCTGGACTAGCCCATTTCTAATGATGTGTGTAAGCACCCCAAGGTGCGCTTACCGGGAAGATTCTAGCCTCCTTCCATCCTGGGTCGGAGCTGCCTGGGAGAGCGGAGCCTGGCGTCTCTGCTCCAGAGAGCAGAGCTGTCAAGTCTACCCGGGAGAGCTGAGCATGGTGTCTCTGCTCCAGGAGCAGAGCAGAGTCGGACTTCACTTCCTCTTCCTCCCAGAATTCTATTCTGTTTACTCCTCCCATCTATGCTTTAACCTATCAGGGCCAGCCAAGCAGTTTCTTTATTGCTCAATGACCTTCCTCCATCAGGTAAGAAAGTGCTTTTGCCTCATTGCTGACAGGATGCTGTTCAAATTGGGCAAGCAGAACACAAAAGAGAGTGATTGCCAAACCTAGCCAAGACAAGACAAGATAGTCCTTCAAAAATCCTGCTTCATAGAAAAGTCTGCTGAGTATTCTAGGGCTGAAGGCCAAAGGTGAATGCCCCAGCATTTACAGAGGAGCCTTGGGTGACTGTCAAGGCGCCAGCTGTTTCTGTCAATTCTCACAGGTTTTAGAAATCACTTGCTTGCACTTCCTGCTCACTCAGTTAATATCATTTCCTCCTCAGTTCTCTGAGGGAGTTGAAGACAGATAGTTATAGTTTTCCTTGTTTGCCAGACTTAGAAATTTACCAAAGAAATGTAAAGTGTATAAGGTTGAGAGACATAAAAAGATAATTTGGAATTGGTAATGCAAGTTAGAATAAAATGTGAATTAGGTACAAAACTTTGGACTCACCAACATGGGATAGATAATGGAGTATTTTCTCTGAATTTGTCAAATGCAAATGGACTAATCATTGTGGATGTACTTGTCTATATATTATATATATTATTGTACTTTTTGTACATAGTTTTTCTTATATTAGTTAGAACCTTTTTATTTTAGACAAAAGGGGAAATGTGATTGTTTTATTTGTGCTTTAACAAATAAGGCTTGCCTGAAAGCCAGAGTGTAGAGCTAGCCATAGTAGGTAGCCATAGAGACCAGGCAGTAGTCACACACACACACACACACACACACACACACACACACACACACACACACACCCTTAATCCCAGCATTCAGGAGACAAAGAGGTAGGCGGATCTCTGTGAGTAGATCCACAGTAGCCACCCTGGGCTACACAAGATTAAATCAGTCTGAAGGAGAAATAGCCAAGCGGTGATAACTCACATCTTTAATCCCAGCACTAGGGAAGTAGAGGTGAGAAGTGAAATGGCTTGCGGAGAGAGGAATATAAGGCGGGATATTAAAACAAATTAGAATTCATGCAGCAAGTTACAAAGATGACAATTGATCTACTTAATATTACCTGTGTATATACTGTTAAACCATTAGGCCTTGTAAATTTCTGGCTAAAACATAAGACAGTATTTATGATGTGTATAGTGTGTAGAGTTATTTATTCTAATTAACATTAAACTGATGTTTACACCATTGAATAGGATTTAACTGGCTGTGACGTTTGTGTTACTGAGAGATATTAGATAGAGGGTCCCCTTTTATCCTTCTCGTGTGTGAGCATCTTCATTAGTTATATTAATTATAGATACCTTTGCACCATAAGATAAATAATAGGAGCCACTGTTGGAAATAGTTTGCCTCTTAATTGTTCTCCAGTGCACAGTGCCTTCTGGGCTGTTCTGTTATTCTCCCTTCGCAGAGGCAGGGGCCTGCCTGACCTTGGACGGACTTTGGGGGAAACTTTAAGACCATCATTTTTAAGTCTGAAGTGGGGTTATTTATTTATTTTGTAAAACAGCAAGGATATTCAGGCTTGGTGGGAGAGAAACAAAGGCAGAGGGCACAGCAGTCCCCAAGACAGAAAGAATGACCTCTCAGTTAGAGGAAGCAGGCTTGGAATTCAGTAGGAAGAACCACTGTGGCTCCTGTCACTGGTCTTTCACCAAAACAGTGCAGGTCATGGCCACTCTGAGACGGGAACCTGAACTCATCTGTGGGCAAGGCTGCCAGGACACCTGGTGTCGGGGCGCAGGTAAAGGAGGGAAGGACTGATTCCCTCTTGTACATACTGCAGCTCCTCTAGTGGCTCCTGCAGCCAGACAGAAATATTAGAACCTACCTCCAGGAGGACAAGAAGGAGTCAACCACTTGTGGTGTTGGGAAACATAGCAGTCTTTTTCCAGGACTCTGGCCCTGGAATGCTTAGGGGACTTCTCGAATGCAAAAATCACCAAATTGGGGAGACCCAGAGCAAGCCTGAGCCCTTAGAAATCTCACTGGGACCTCCAGATACTGTTCGTAATCATTACAGAGAGAACGCCACTCAGTGGAGGTCGGATTAGGGTCTTTTACCTGCTAGGGATGGAGAGCAAGCAAATGCCAGCAAGGGCTCTCAACTCCAGGGAAGGCAGGGTAAGTTTATAAAGCCAGAAG
Organism: Alexandromys fortis; assembly: GCF_014885135.2. NCBI lineage: Eukaryota > Metazoa > Chordata > Mammalia > Rodentia > Cricetidae > Alexandromys > Alexandromys fortis. The sequence goes on along the minus strand of NW_026067904.1, from coordinate 4,146,831 downwards.
CAGTTATATCACACCAGGGACGACCAGGGTTTGAAGCAGAACTTTTAAAAGTGTCAGTTCAGTTGATTAAAACAGTTTGTTTCTTGTACAACGGTGGCCCTCCGGAAGCTGCAGGTTCAGCTGCTGAGAGTGTCCTGCTCAGCAGACTGTGCTTAGCAGGGCCTTGGAGGCAGGTGGGTGGAGCATGAAGTGGAGTTGGCTAACCTAGGACAAAATGGAATTACTGTGGGCAGTAACATGGGGAAGGTTTGGGATCTTCAGGACCTAGCATTGTGTACTGGTCAAGCACTCTGCCACTGAGCCATTCCTTCATTCTAAGTTGTTGTGCTTAGTGAAGTGGCATTTGAGGTTGCTTGGCCTCACTTCTTTATGCTTATAATGGGGCAGTAAATTATGACAGGAAGGTGTAGTGGAGGAAGTGATTGAATTTCTTTGCCATGAAGCAGGCGGGATTGGGAGACAAAAATACATTCTTTAGTAGAATATCCACCACAGTGACTAATTGGACTATGGTTATGGGAGTTTCAATGCCTGGATTCCTGGGGGTGAAGCTAACTTTCATTCTGAAAGTAAAACCTTTCCAGTGAGTTTATATTTTGGACCTTGCCTTAGGTAGGCTTGAGTGGGTCCTAAGATAGTGACGTGCCCTTTTTCTGTAGGCCTTATGAAATTGTTTTTCCTTTAGATTTGTAATAATAAAACTTATCTTTGATGAAACCGTTTTGGAGTTTATTAAAAAGATTTTAACATAGTTGTAAATATCAGATTAAATAGAGAGAAAGTAACGTAGAAAAAAATGTTTTATATATCTAGTTTGCATGTGGGATTCTGAAGAGTGTCATGTTTAAGTGACTTTACCAAAGCCTTGTATGTGTGGTTTAGGAGCTGAAGTTATGTCAGAAGGTTGCTAAGGAAACTAAATGATCATAGGGTGGTTCCTGGTGTGCCTTCGATGGGATAACGGCTAATAAGGTAAAAACCCTTGATCCGGAGAGTTAAACTAGGTTTGGTTTGGTATTTTAGAGGCAGGATCTTACTTTGTAGCTCTGGCTGTCCTGGAATTCACTGTGTAGATGAGGCTACCCTTGAACTCAGGCATGACACCACTCCTGCAAAGAACCATTCTCTAACTTCTTGCTAATGAACAGGAAGCGGCACAGCCTATTCAGAGGAAAATCTTGACCTGTCTGATCTAAGGAATAGATAAGAGGGCTTCAACTTGGAGAATGGAGGGTCTGTCCGTGCTAAAGTAAACATCTAACCACATAGACAGTATAGTAGATTGCTGTGTCTGAGCTTCTCGGTCATGAGAGGCCTGAAGACGGTGATGCTAGTAATTATCTAAATCTTAAATTTAAGACAACAGAGGCACCCTTAATCCCAGCACTCCGCAGGCAAAGGCGGGAGGATCTCTGAGTTTGGTCTATATGGTGACTTAGCAAACCAGCTAGTACTACATTGTTAGGCCCTCTTTTTTGTTTGTTTGCTTGCTTGCTTTTTGTTGTTTGGTTTGGTTTTGGGTTTTGGTTTTGTTTTGTTTTTGAGAAAGGATTTGTGTAACCTTGACTGTCCTGGAACTAGCTCTGTAGACCAGAGCTTGCCTGCCTTTGCCTACCAAATGCTGCGACTAAATGTGTGCACCTTCACAGCCCATCTTAAGACCCTGTTGTTTTTTAATTATATATATATATACACACACACAAATATATGTGTGTGGTTATATATAGTTGTGATACATACATGCGTGTGTGTGTGTGTGTGAGAGAGAGAGAGAGAGAGAGAGAGAGAGAGCGAGAGAGAGAGCGAGCACACATGCACAGAGAGAATGAATGAATGGATATGTGGAAAAACAACAGGGAACGGGTTTGTTTGTTTGTGGGCTTTTGATAGTTTTGTTTTTTGTTTTTCTTTTTTGTTTTGTTTTGTTGTTGTTTTTGGTTTTTTGGTTTGTTTTGGTTTTTCGAACAGGGTTTCACTGTAGTTTTAGTGCCTGTCCTGGAGCTAGCTCTTATAGACCAAGCTGGCCTCGAACTCACAGAGATCCGCCTGTCTCTGCCTCCAAGTGCTGGGATTAAAGGCTCTCTAGCTTTGAAACCTGTACTGGAATTCACTTTGTAAAACAGGCTGGCCTTGAGCTCACAGAGTTTATTAAAAACATCCACCACCACCGCCCTGCTAAAGAACAGTTTTAAGAAGGAATCCAGGGCTGGAGAGATGGCTCCACAGCTAAGAGCACTGGTTATAGTTAAATAAATTAGTTTTTAAAAAAAAAAAAAAAAAAAAAAAAGAAGGAATCCAATAATGAAGTAAATTAAAGGGAAAACAATGTAAAATTGTCTTTCATTGACTGTACCAGAGCAGCAGGGCCTAATAGGGAATGGTGAAGCGAGCCAAAATATAGTAAGATTACACCTGCTGTTAGATGTGTGGACAGAAGAAATTCTTCAAAGGGACAGAAGGATCTGGTCAGGTGGCTTACTATCTGTAGTGAAAAAAAGAAAATTTAAATTAGTCTTTTAATAATTTGCAGGTGGGGCTGGAGAGATGGCTCAGAGGTTAAGAGCACTGGCTGTTCTTCCTGAAGTCCCGAGTTCAATTCCCAGCCACCACATGGTGGCTCACAGCTGTCTGTAATGAGATCTGATGCCCTCTTCTGTCATGCAGGCAGAATACTGTATGCTGAATGAATGAATGAATGAATGAGTGAATGAATGAATGAATGAATGGTTGGCAGGTATACATGGCTTTGTCCTGACGATATTCTTGAGGCTGTGGAGAGTCAACGGGTTTTGTTCTAGGAAATCACTTCTTAAGTTCTTGCAGTCTGGGCGGAGAGGACCTCTCCATCCAGCAGTGTGTCAGAGATGACTGAAGCAGTCAGCCTTTGTTGGAAGAATGATAAGAGTGTGTGTGTGAGCCACGCGGTGGTGGCGCATGCCTTTAATCCCAGCATTCGGGGATCTCTGGGAGTTCGAGGTCAGCCTGGTCTACAAGAGCTAGTTCCAGGACAGACTCCAAAACCACAGAGAAACCCTGTCTCAAAAAAACCCAAAAAAAAAAAAAAAAGAAGAGTATGTGTGGTCACAGGAAAATAAAAAGTTGAGATCTTAAACTGGGCAGTGGTGGCGCACGCCTTTAATCCCAGCACTCGGGAGACAGAGCAGGCAGGCGGATCTCAGAGTTCCAGGACAGCCAGGGGCTACACAGAGAAACCCTGGCTCCAGAAAAAATAACCACTCATGGGAAGGCGAATGGGCAATAGTTCCTTGTGATGTCTAAGGTTTGCTGGGAGCCACTACTCAAAGGAAATTCCTGGAGGTTTTTTGTTCAATGCTAGTGATTAAGATAGCTGTGAGGCAGTTTGCAGTTATTAGTGGTATAGGCTACAGCTGTTAGAAGTGACACAGAAAACATGTTCTGGATGATAAAAACTCAGGTGAACCTGTGTGATTGGTAAGTCCTCGCTCTGGTCCTCACTAGCTCAGACTAGTGTTAGCTTTCCTGCTCTACGGACCATTTCTCTGCACACTGGATAGTAGGAAGCGGTTGTTCACAGCTCCTGCCTCAGTTTTTTACATGCTGTCGGGCCCAGAAGAAACCCCTGGGCTTGTTAGCCAGCCAGCTGTCTTCGTAATTGTTACTCTGGAAATTGAGAGAAGCCTCCCAGTGTTTGGTACTCACTGGTTTGTGTGCTTCACCCCAACAGCAGTGCCTCCTCTGGCTACCAACACTGTGTCTCCATCTCTTGCTTTGCTGGCGAGCAACCTGTCGATGCCTACAAGTGACCTACCACCTGGTGCCTCCCCAAGGAAAAAGCCTCGAAAGCAGCAGCACGTGATCTCCACAGAAGAAGGGGACATGATGGAGACAAACAGCACCGACGATGAGAAATCCACTGCCAAAAGCCTCTTGGTGAAGACGGAGAAACGAAAGTCTCCTCCCAAAGAGTATATTGGTAAGACCGCTGGGGCGAACGTCTCTGGTTCTTACCCCAGTCAAGTCCATCTCAGGGCATCGGTGTCACTGCATCTCACTTACTGGAATTGAACTTCAGAGTTATGTAAAATATATAATATGCCGTTTAATGTCCTCGTGTTTTCTCATGTGAATAGATGAAGAAGGAGTGAGATACGTCCCAGTGCGACCAAGACCTCCCATCACTTTGCTTCGTCACTATCGGAACCCCTGGAAAGCTGCTTACCACCACTTTCAGAGGTACAGTGACGTCCGGGTCAAAGGTTAGTTTCCTCAGAAATGTCTAGTACACATGAAATGGCATAACATGTAAGCTATTTGTTAATCACAATAAAAAGAACCACAGTTCTCGAATTTCCAACTAATGCAATATCAGTTGAATATAACAGTGGGAAATTATTTGCTCCCAGAAACCTGTGTGCTTATTGGAATCCCAGTAAAATGAATAAGGGGAAGCCTTAGTTAAAATAAATTCTGTGTGGTAACAGCTCCCCAATTACTGTGACATCAACCTCTTTGGTTCCCCAGTACTCGCAGAAGAACCTGTAATTGTATTGCAGTTTGGCTCAGTGGTTAAGAGCACTGGTGGCTTTTGTAGAAAGCACCTACATGGTGGCTCACAACTAAATAATTAGATGACTCCCGTTCCAGGGAACCCAGTGCCGTCTTCCGGCTTCCGTGGACACCAGGAACAGATGTGCTAAATTTAAAAAAGTAAAAAGTAAAAACCAACTGCTCCAGGGTAAACACTTGGTATTTTGTTTTGTTGTTGAACTTTAATAAGACTTTTTTTTTAATGACTTATTTATTTCATGTGCATTGGTGTATTGTGTGGGGAGGGGGCGATCACCTGGAACTGAATTACAAGCAGTTGTGAGTTGCCATATGGGAACTGGATCTTTATCCTCTAGAAGAGCAGACAGAGCTCCCAACCACTGAGCCATCTCTCCAGCCCACTTGCTTTTGTTGTGATTAAAGTTGTGTGCTACCACATCTGGCTTTGGAAAAGAATAGACAAAATAACCTAGATTCAATCTCATTACTTGATTTTAAAAATAAACTTAAATGAAGTACGATGGGAAAATAGTAAAGATGAGAGCAGACGACAGTGAAAATGAAAACTAGAAAGAACAAATCACTGAAACGACCTCACAGACCGTCCCCCGCAACTGCTTGCTGACAGCCTTGGTCGATCCCACTGTGCTCTTCTTGTGCTTGGACCTGGGCAGCCATTGGGTCAGAGCTCCTTCAGGCTGCTTTCAGACACTGTGCCAAAGACAGTAGAAAACCGTTGTGCTCTGAGCACTAGAGAAGTTTCGTAGGATTCATGTGCCAGGGTGGTCCATCTACAGAGAGATCTGACAAAGACTTAACCCTGAGCAAACAGGACCTGCACATTGTCCATGGCAAAGACTGCACCAGGCACAGATGGTTCCCAGCTTTTCATCTGCACATGAAAACTGAGTAGCTGGGTGGCAAAACAGTCTTTGGAAAAATAAAAGAAGGCTTGAATATTCCTGGAGCAATTTGGATCTAGGAACAGCTAATCCAACAAGATCACCATTGTCAACTGGACAACTCCATTGCTTTTAACTTGCCTGTATAGCCAGTAGGTCATTCTTTCTATGGCTCAGGAGAACACCCCCACCCCAACCCATCTATAATCTCTGCCTTGGCTGCAATTCTTTGGCTTCCGTAGTTTCATCATTCCCCTCCAGGTCCAGGTGGATCACAGAGTTACGTCTATGGTAATGAATACAGACTAAAACCAGTGACACGCAGACACACAGAATCATTCTCCGGAAAAGTTTTTAGCAGAATTGAAAAGAATAAAGAGAAGGCACAAGCAAGAATGAATGATACAAATCATGTAGCCCGGCCGGGCGGTGGTGGCGCACGCCTTTAATCCCAGTACTCAGGAGGCAGAGGCAGGCAGATCTCTGTGAGTTCGAGACCAGCCTGGTCTACAGAGCTAGTTCCAGGACAGGCTCCAAAGCCACAGAGAAACCCTGTCTCGAAAAACCAAAAAAAAAAAAAAAAGTCATGTAGCCATTCAAAGGATAGAGACCTTCAGAATATATAATCTAGAAAAGGAGGAAGACAGCTATACAATGAACACACCTGCTGAGAAATGTCTCAGCACCAAGTATGTTAGATGCAGATTAATGGTTAAGTGTATAATGTGTGCAAGGCCTTGGGTAATAACCGGACTTTATTATTTAAACACATTATTTGATCTTGTGATCCTTGTGCCTCAAACTTTCCAGTATTGGGATTATAGGTGTTCACCACTGCAGGTGAATGGACAAGACATGGTGGCACATGCCTAATCCCAGGGCTCAGGAAGCTGAGAAGGATTATGACTTGGAAGGCAGCCTGGGTTGAGTTGAGCTCAGTTGGTGGCATACCTGCCCAGCCTTCAAGAATCCCTAGGTTAAGTTCCCAGCAGCACATAAAAGCAGGAGAGTAGTGCAAGTCTGCTATCCTAGGACTCAGGAAGTAGAAGAAAGAGGATCAAGAGTTCAAGGTTGCCCTTATTTACACAGCATTTCAAGGTCTGCTGGGGAACACTGGTGTTTTAATAATTGCCATAATGAATACAGTTTGTAAAACAGAGTAGGGTCACCTCAACAGAAAGTACAAAGCTCTAGCAAACCCTGATTGAGAGCGTGCAGTTTCCCCTATGAAGTACAGTCTGGGTAGAAGGCTTACAGCAGAGTAATCACTAAACTCACCTTTTTTTTTTTTAAAGATTTATTTATTTATTATGTATACAACATTCTGCCTCGATGTATGCCTGCATGCCAGAGGAGGGCGCCAGGTCCCATTACAGATGGTTGTGAGCCACCATGTGGTTGCTGGGAATTGAACTCAGGACCCCTGGAAAAGCAGCCAGTGCTCTTAACCTCTGAGCCATCTCTCCAGCCCCCACTAAACTCACCTTTTACAGGAACCCCTTAAGCCTAATCTGTGCCCCCCAGGCTTGGTAGTAACATCATATTGGTCTTATTTATAGTTATGTTTATTTGCATATGGTTTCATAGAAGAGTACCATACTACAGGAAATAGCTAATCAGAAAGGAATGTTCCTTTGTGCTCAAGGCAAGAAACTCTGCCTCTGTGTTGCCCACTTACTATATAGCTAAATCATTTCTCTCTTCTCCCACTTTAGAAATACAGTTTCCCTCCCCCCAAAAAAGAACTAGGTGTTGGTGGCACAAGCCTTTAATCCCAGCACTCGGGAGGCAGAAGCAGGCAAATCTCTGTGAGTTCAAGACCAGCCTGGTCTACAGAGAGAGTTCCAGAAAAGCTAGGGCTACATAGAAAAACCCTGTCTTGAAAAACAAAAAGAAAAAAGAAAGAAATGCAGGGGGCTGGAGAGATGGCTCAGCGGTTAAGAGCATTGCCTGCTCTTCCAAAGGTCCTGAGTTCAATTCCCAGCAACCACATGGTGGCTCACAACCATCTATAATGAGGTCTGGTGCCCTCTTCTGGCCTGCAGGCACACACACAGACAGAACATTGTATACATAATAAATAAATATTTAAAAAAAAAAAAAAAAGAAAGAAATGCAGTTCCTACTTGGGAATCCTCTTAAATTATAGGTAATACCAAAAAGCTTCCAGAAGTTCTGGTCCAGCTCTCCAGCTAAGCCCCACACGTAGAACAAGACTTAGCTTCCTGGACCATTTCTGCTCTGCGAGATTACCATAGGAGCTTGCTGTCCTGCTTGCTCACCCTGTTAACAGAGTGTGTCTTAAAAGCTTTCCTGTGGAACCAGTGAAAATACAGAAAAGGAGCTGGTGTGATGGTGGATTTCTGTGGGTGTGAAGTCACACAGAGCCACATGGTGAAACCCTGTCTCAGAAGTAACATAAAGTTTTATTCATATTGTTGACCCCTTTCCCCCCCAGTGTAAATGCATAAAGATGTGAGAAAAGACATTTTGGTAAAATATCAACACTTAAGATGCTTGAACCCCAATGATTTTTGCTTTTATAACAAATGCAATCTTTAATTGTATCTGTGCGTGGTTTCAGAGGAGAAGAAAGCTATGCTACAAGAAATAGCTAATCAGAAGGGAGTGTCCTGCCGTGCCCAAGGCTGGAAAGTCCACCTCTGTGCTGCCCAGTTGCTGCAGCTGGTAGGTGTAGTTCTGTCGGTATTGTGTCAAAGAGGTAACCCAGTGGGTAGCTGCCCAAAGTGGTGTGAGAAAGGCACACAGGCCTGTGGTCCCACAATTAAAGCAAGTATATCTATTGCCTGGTAATTGTGATTATTTATTATTTGATGGAGGTGAGTCGAAGGACAGCCTTTGGGAGTAGGTTCTCTCCTCCGTGTGAATCCTAGGAGATCAAACTCAGGTCGATGCTTGGGAACAGGTGTCTTTCCTCACTGAGCCATCTGTCCAGGCCTGCATTTTAGTTGTGATTACCTGGATCCAAGACACATGAAAGTGCTGAAGTGGAACCTGAAGTTAGAGTTGAGTATCACGTCCTGTACCCTACCATCTCCTAGTAGTACGCAGACCTGTGCCATCCTGCTTTAGAGAGCAGGCAGGAGTCTTCGCTGCAGAGCCTTCCTTTGCTCCTGAGAGCAGCCTGTAGTGGCCTGTATGATGCACTGTGCCCTCTCTGACTCATGAATAAATATATCCATGAACATGAACTGCACCCTCTGTCATCTGTCAGTACAGATCTTATGTGGCCCACCATTCCTAGAAACCTGAGAGGGACAAAAATCTCTTCCCATCTGAGTTAAGGCAACACAGTCAGAGTATCCTCTCAAAGTGTTCCTATATTTACATTAACAGTGATCTCAAGACCATTTTCTACTGAGTATCAAAACGTGGTAATATTAGGAGTGCTAGTATTTGTGAGGCTGTAGTAGTAGGGATTTTGTGATAGAGACCAGCCTCGGCTACTGAGCAAGGCCTTACCTAAATGGTGAGGCTGGGCGGTGGTGGCACACGCCTTCAATCTCAGCACTTGGGAGACAGAGGCAGGTGAATCTCTTGAGTTGGAAGCCAGCCTGGTCTACAGAGTTAGTTCCAGGACAGCTAGGCCTGTTACACAGAGAAACCCTATTTCGGGGGAAGGGGGACGAAAAGGGTGAGGAGAGAGCTTACCTAGCTAGCATACACTAAGGCTTGAATTTGATGCCCAACACTATAGAAACTGGATGTAATGGCACATATCTGTAATTCAGTGTGATCAAAAGTTCCCAGTCATGCTTGGCTACATGGTAGGTTTGCGGTCAGCCTGAGGTACATGAAACAACAACAACAACAAAAAAAAAAAACATTGGGGGGCTGGAGAGATGGCTCAGAGGTTAAGAGCACTGGCTCCTCTTTCAGAGGATCCAGGTTCAATTCCCAGCACCCACATGGCAGCTCACAACTGTCTGTAACTCCAGTCCCAGGAAATCTGACACCTTCACACCAATGCACATGAAATAAAGTTAAATAAATTAGGAAAAAAAACACCATTGTACTGTTACTAGGGTTAAATTAATATAAAATCGTATTTCTGTGAAAATGATACTTATTTTTTGGGAAATTATGGATTTGGGATAGTATTTCAAAGTTATCTTTGAAGATAGACTCTGAACTATGTCCAGCTGTAGCATAATGTATTTATTAAGTAATTCCTCTATTATTTGTTCTGTGCAAGCAAGGTCTTTATCATCCATGCACTTACAGCAGTTCACAGAATGGGGAGTGGCACAGAACGGGCTCTGCAGTGACAGCGTGCTCCCTCTTGTGTGTTGCAGACAAATCTAGAACATGACGTTTATGAAAGGCTCACCAACCTGCAGGAAGGGATTATCCCAAAGAAAAAAGCAGCAACCGATGATGATCTCCATCGAATAAATGAGCTAATACAGGTTTGATGAGTTCTCAACCCACTCGGTCATTCAGTTATTTAGATTGTATTTTAATTGCAGCATCTCTGCTTTCCCTTTCCTTTCTCCATACCCTCCCATATACCTTTCCCCACTACAAGTGTTTTTTATACAAACTTACTTACTTGAGTGTGCACTGTCAGGAGGTGCTTAGCCACTTTTTAGTTTATATGTGTATTGCACACAGGGTTCACAAGGTGAGTAAGACTTAAGTAATTAACTATTGATAACAATTCTCCCAACACAATAAGGGCTAGCCAGCAAGAAGAAAATCCACTTCCACCTTGATTTCCCTTTGTCCTTCTACCAAGTCATGCAGTATCTTTAGCCATAAGGTCTTACAGATTCTAATTAGGGCCAAGAATTCCAAGGGATAGTGTAGTCAGCCTTGTTATCTGTGGAATGCCTCTGCCAAGTGAACAGTCCTCTAAAAGCCATTCATCCCCATGACAGCCAGGTAATGCTGTGCCTTCTGTTCCAGGGAAACATGCAGAGGTGTAAACTAGTGATGGACCAAATCAGTGAGGCCAGAGACTCTATGCTTAAGGTTTTGGATCACAAAGATCGGGTCCTGAAGCTCCTCAACAAGAATGGGACTGTCAAGAAAGTGTCAAAATTGAAGCGGAAGGAAAAGGCATAGACCCAGAAGAATCGGACTTGGAAACAGAATTTATGAAGAATGATGATTCGGGGGGAGGGGAGAGGGCTTTGGCTGCTTTCACAATGGAGCACTGAAGTGCAGGACAGTTTTCTTCATTTACTTGAGGAAGCAGATCTGGTGGCACAGAAGGGTCAGAGCTGGACTGACACGGTGCGTCCTCCTTCCTCCAGGTTCATACCTGTTACACCTCTGTCTTCAGCAACTCCTGATGCTCAGTGACACAGATGGCCAGCCGAGTTTGCAGCCTTCCTGTCCATAGACTATTTATCTGGTGGATTCTTGCAGGGCCTGAACTGAGCCTGGACTGAAAGCATCCACTTGGACAATCTGTTATCTCTAGACTAAACATAAAACCTCTTCTCACTCCAGTCAGTTTTCTGTTTGACCGTCCAGTGCCCAAATTGGCCTTCGACAGTGGTGCCACAGCACCCAGAGAGCTGCCACATCTCATACGAAAGTGATCAGTTATCATTGTTTTCAAAAGAACCATTTCCAAGTGATGTTGTTACATTGTCTGTCCTGCCTGTGTCAGAGCTGGATTCCTGCGGAGGTTGAGAGCAGACAGCACTGAACTGCTCTGGGATCCTGCTCTGGAGCACATCTTTGGTTGTGTGTACCTCCCTCCTGGTGTGTCGCTGTTAATCACCTGTACCACGCTCTCCGAATGTTAATAAAGGATAGAAGAGGTTTTTGTAAATGAGCGGTTTGCCTCTTTCTACAAGGTGTTCGTTCTTTCACTGCGCTTACAGTGTTCAGTCTACTGCGCTAAAGTTTTGTTCCTCACTTAGCCCAGTAACCTGATGGTGTTTTCAGTGGTAAAGCCCCTTGACTCTTGTTTGTCTTAAAATAAGCCTGATGTAAGCCAGGCAGTGATGTCGCACACCTTTAATCCCAGGATTTGGGAGGCAGAGGCAGATGGATCTCCATTTGAGGACAGCCTGGTCTACAGAATGAGTTCCTGGACAGCCAGCCCTACACAGAGAAAATCCTATCTCAAAAAGAAAAATAATAAATAATAATAAGATAAGCTTAATATAACTTGGTCAAAACAAGGACTGTTGAGTTGACAGTGCTGGAGATAGAGCCTCCTGGTGCATATATATAAATATATATATATATATATATATTTTCTAAAATAGGATTGTGGAGGCATGTCTAAAGTAATATGTGTGGTATCACAACCAGTCTTGATTTCTTTAATATGTGTATTTATTTGTTTATTTAGGGAGGATGGCAGGCACAGGCACAATTGTGTGTGTTCATATATTTGTCCATGTATGTACAGTGTCACCTCAGGTATCTTCCTGTTTCTCTCTTTTTTGTTGTTGTTGTTGTTGTTCAAGACAGTATTTCTGTAGTTCTGGCTGTCCTGGAACTTGCTCTGTCAACCAGAAAGGCCTCAACTCAGGGATCTGCCTGCCTTTGCCTCCTTAGTTCTGGGAATAAAGTGCACCACTATGCCTATCTACATACATACATACATACATACATACATACATACATACATCCCTAAATATGTCAAGTTCATGTAATGCTACTTGTATGTTTGTTTTCAGGACTGACGGTTGGGCACTGGACGAGCACTTCTGTGCTGTCACCTGGGAAGAACCCCTTCTCCCATTCTCAGCTTCACTCAGTTGCCTACAGTTCTTTGTGTAGGGTGGAGACCTCGTGGGGTTTTCTCCTTGCAATTTGGCATGTTCATTGGTGTCATCCATGTTCAGTTCACACTTGGGTAGTCAGAATTGTATACTCTTAAAAACAAATAATCAGAAAGCAACTTAATGCCAGTTGTGATAGCTCACACTTGTAATTCCAGCGTTTGGGAAATGAAGCAGAAGGGTTAGGAGTTCTAGGTCACCCTCCATGACACAGTAAATTTGAGACCAGCAGAGGCTATATGACATGGCATGCCAGAAAAACTAAAAATGAAATGAATAAATATAAATAAATGATTCTGCTGTGTGTGGCAGTGCATGTCTGAAATGTCAGCCCCCAAGAGTCAAGGCAGAAGCAACTTGAGGATTCCTATACTGTGTAACAAAACGCTTTCAAAAACAACCAACAAAAACTTATATTTATACCAGATGAGGTTATGTACATCTTAATCCCAGCACTGGGGAGGCAGAGGCAGGCAGATCAGTGAGTTCCAAAACAGCCAGGGTTATACGGGGCTATGCAGAGAAACCCTGTCTTGAAATATATATATAGTTACACTAATGTAGTATTTATATAAGGAAACCAAATGTTTCCTAAGCTAAATATATATATTTGCCTCATAAACTAGAAATTCTATCCTAGCTGTAAGAAAATTTCCTTGAAACCTTGTGCTATGTACAGTGAATATATACAAACAGGAAAAGTGATACAGACAGGAATAGCACTCAGGTAAAAAAAAAAAAGTTCTTGGACTACAGAGATAGTTCGGTAGTTAAAAGTGTGTAGTGTTCTTTGGGGAATTCAAGATGGCTGCAGCTGCCAGCACTTCGGGGTTCATGGATAAGGAGTCTAAAAGACCAAAAGAGCCTTCAAGAGAAGGGAAGACAGACTGGAGAGCCTGAAGGGTAACAACTAAGAGAAGGCAAGTCTTAGGGGAAGATGCCTTGTAGCGGTGTAAAATGAATGCAGACAGATTGTAAAAAATATATACAGCTTTAATGTAGAAATAGACTTACAGAACCACGGTTCCTGTGGAGAACAGGAAGCAGAAGGGGAGGTTGCAGATTTATTGGTAAACATTAGCCCCAGGCGAACCCGCCCCCAGAGGGCAGGGCTTAGCCCTACAATGCCTTGAAAAGAAGCCAGGCAGCGGTGGTGGCGCACGCCTTTAATCCCAGCACTCGGGAGGCAGAGGCAGGCTCTCTGTGAGTTCGAGACCAGCCTGGTCTACAAGAGCTAGTGCCAGGACAGGCTCCAAAAAAACCACAGAGAAACCCTGTCTCGAAAGCAAAACAAAAACAAGAAAAGATGGTAGAGCGGAGGGGCTCCCATGGCAGAGAGAAGTGGAGCTAGTGACTTGGTGATGGCAGGTACGTGCTGTTGAGTAACTCTAGTCCTCGGGCTGGATCAGCCACCCCTGGCCTACCCTGCCCTGTCAACACCACCCGCTAGGCTAGAGCTGCCACTAGTCTCCACTACAACCGCTTGTGGCCAAGTCCTTGGAAATGAGAACTAAGTCTCTGTGAAAGACTTACGACAGAAAAACGGCGCTGCTGCCTGAAGTCATACTGATGTCCATGATTTGTGCTACTGCCACAGGCCATGTTGATGCCCATGTTCTCTGCTGCCACCAGAAGCCATGCCGATGTCCGAGCTCCGGGTTGATTTCTGTGATCTGAGCTGACACCGGAAACTGTATTGAAGTCTATGCACAAACCATGCTGCCAGCTGAAACCATGTGTGTAAAAGAGGATGCCCCCTGACCCCAGTTGGTGCAGGATAGACCCAGACACCAAATTCTCCACACAAAGGAGCTTGATTATCCTAGTGGGTGGGGACTGCCTCTGGATGGGGCAGAGGTGGATAGTAAGCAGCAGCAACAAGCAGCAAGCAGGAGGGTTTTTTGCAGGAGTGGGTTGCTAAGGAGAAAAGGCAGAGTCTCTGTTAGGGTGAGTTGGTAAATCCTGATTGTACATGTTAGCCAAATAATGAATTGTGATTGTTGGACCTTGGTGTTTTGTCTTAAGAATGAGTCAGTAGCCAAACGGGGATGGAACTTGGGGACTAGCTGTAGGAATGTAATCTAAGGTTCTTAGCAAGAGAGAAGAAAGGGTAGAAAAGGGCAGAACCTGTCAGTGCTGTGTTTGCCATGCTTGGGCCTGTTGGAAAGCCCTTCGATGTGAAAGTCCGGGATCTGTCCACTGGCTGCCACAGTGGGAAAGCTGCTTTTGCAATGGTATCAGTGACTGCAGACTCCTAACTGAGAATGAGAGACATTGAAGGCTTCTGTGATAACCACAACACAACCCTAAAGAAGAAACAGGATGCTACTGGAGAGAGTCCTTAAAAATAAAACTGTGATAAAGACACCATTCATGGCTCTGGTGTCGTGGGGAGGACTCAGTTTTCGTTAAGGGTCTAGCCACTGGAAATTGGACCATGTTACAGTTAATATATGGGCATCACAAATTGGACTTGGGTTGTTTTTGTTGTTGTATAGTGGGGGGAGGCAGGCACAAGGGTGGACCTGGGAAAATGGAAAGTGAGTGTGTGATTGGAGTACACTGTACAAAATTTCCAAATAATAAAATATTATGTTGGGGGAGGGGGATGTATGTCGTTTTCTTGCAGAGTATGCAGGTTCCATCCTAGAGCCTGTCCACATTGCTTGGCTCACAGTTGCCTGTAATTCCAGGTCCAGGGGGATATAAATGCCTCTGACCTCCAGGGGCTTTCTCACTATACTAAGTGAGACAGACATAAAAAAGCTAGTATTCTGCAGTTCTGTTCATAAACATTATCTCAAAAAGAGAGACAGAAAGAAGATGAAAGTGTTCTAGGAACTATTATAAAGGATACAGGGACATAAAGAGTTAGGGTGGAGAAGCCAGGTAGTGGTAGTGCAGGCCTTTAATCCCAGCACTCTGGAGGCACAGGCAGGCAGGTGGATTTCTGAGGTCAAGGCCAGCCTGGTATGAGAGAGTGAGTTCCAGGACAGCCAGAGCTACGCAGAAACCCATTAAGGTCTACCTAATAAGACTATGACTAAAGTATTATGTAGCTTGTCTTTGTGTATTAATTTTCATCTGACATTTGATTCGTGTTTATTCTCCCCAATAGTGTGGAATTCAGTTTGTCTTCGTTCCAGGTCATATCATCTGCATCCACACTTTCTTTTCCTGTTTGCATTTCTTTGTTTTCGTTAGAACTCTCAGCTGAAAAGAGACCACAGAGGTAGGCATTGTTGCCTTGAGTCTGACAGAAAGGGAAAAGCCTCCAGTCGTTGCCACTGACTACCATGTTGGCTGTAGACCCTTACTTCTGTTTCGAGGTTTTGGTTTTATTTTAATGGTGGAGGGTTAGTAGACAGGATCTCGTGTAACCCAGGCTGACTTCAGACTCATGCAGCTAAGGCCTTCAACGTCTGATCCTCTTGCCTCAGAGACCACTCAAGTACTGGTGTTAGAGATGCGGCCCACCACAACAGGTTAGATGGTTGTTTTTCATGGGCTACAGAGCAGTTTGCTTGCTGGTTTTCCGAGGCAGGATTTCTGGTTTTTTCCAGTCCGGGCTGGCTTTGAACTCACAGCCAATCCTCTTGCCTCAGCCTACAAGGGCTGGGAATATAAGCACAAGTGAGCTTTCCCTTCGTAATGGTTTCCACGGGCTTTGACTAGCTCACACGACTTTATGAATGTGTCAGAGTGGAGGCTATATGCCACCTGTCATCTTCAGCACCATGCATCTTTATCATACATTGCAGCTTGGGTCCATGATGTGGGATGTCCTTCTGTATATGTATTGCTTTTATTGGTTAATGAATAAAGCTGTTTTAGCCAATGGCTTAGCAGAATAAAACCAGGTACAGAATTGCCTAACATCAAGGCCAGCCTGGGCTTCAGAGTAAAACCATCTCAAAAAAGGAAAAAAGGGATATGGTCTAGACCTGCAGTGTTGAGCTGCAGGTTCAGAAAGAGCCTCTCTCAGAAACAAGGTGGAGAGGAGACTGAAGATAACCTAACCTCTGGTCTCCATAGCACCCACCAGGCTGGCCTCGAACTCAGAGGGCTGCCTGCCTCTGCCTCCCAAGTGGTGGGATTAAAGGCGTGTACACCCCGCCAGGCTACAAAATCTCTTACCCAGCAAAGATGCTCTTTTATCCAGCAGTCTCCTCGGTAGAGAGCAGGCAACTGTCCCCTATAATATAGATGATGGGGCTGGAGAGATGGCTCAGCGGTTAAGAGCATTGCCTGCTCTTCCAAAGGTCCTGAGTTCAATTCCCAGCAACCACATGGTGGCTCACAACCATCTGTAATGGGGTCTGGTGCCCTCTTCTGGCCTGCAGGCATACATGCAGACAGGATATTGTATACATAATAAATATAAAAAAAGATAGCTTGGGCTACAAGAGATTCTTTAAATAAAAAAAATATAAATGATGTCTTCAGTTTCTTTGCTCATAAAAAAGCTTGAGGACACCCATTGTATAAGGTTCAAGTTTTTATGCATTTATCTTGAGAATTTCATAAGTGTATATAACAAAATTTGGTATCATCTGTTTCTCACCTCCAGTTCCCTTCTGTCCCATTGAGAATCAAAACTCAAGTTATCAAACTTGGTAGCAATCTCTCTCTCTCTCTCTCTCCCTCTCTCTCTCTCTCTCTCTCTCTCTCTCTCTCTCTCTCTCTCTCTCTCTC
>NW_026067904.1:4123302-4129882 GCF_014885135.2 Alexandromys fortis | reverse complement strand
TCTCTCTCTCTCTCTGTGTGTGTGTGTGTGTGTGTGTGTGTGTGTGTGTGTGTGTGTGTGTAAGCAAACCCTGTCCTCCCCAAGTTGCTTTTAGTCATGGTGTTTTATCACACTAACCCTAAATAAGGCAGTTCCTGTGTATGTACATGTGCTTGGGTATACGCATGTGGAAGTCAGAGAGTTCTCAGGAGTCAGTATATTTCTTCCACCATGGGAGTCCCAGGGATCACATCAGACTTAGCAGCGGGTGTACTTACAAAAGGTTCATTATTTTTTCATTATATAAGATTATGTTTCATAGTGATTTTTTCATGCATATATATCTTTATACATTAACCTTGTGTACCTGTGTATATATGCATGTTCATGTTTTTTAATATTTTATTTATTTATTATGCATACAATAGTCTGTGTGTGTGTATGTCTGCAGGCCAGAGAGGGCACCAGACTTCATTACAGATGGTTGTGAGCCACCATGTGGTTGCCGGGAATTGAACTCAGGACCTTTGGAAGAGCAGGCAATGCTCTTAACCACTGAGCCATCTCTCCAGCCCATGTTCATGTTTTTGCAACAGGTACATGTATTCATGTGCTGGTGGATACCCGAGGTCAACTTAGGCTGTCATTCTTCAGATGCCATTTCTGAGTTTAAGATTCTCTCCTCTCCCTTTCTTTCCCTTCCCCGCCCTTTCTCTGTGACACACAGGTCATCAGGTTTGGGTGGTAAGTACCATGATTCAGTCTCACTTTCCCTGATCATGTTATGATGTGGGAGTCCCCTCTGTGTGCTGTGCTTGCCATTAATGAATAAAGAAACTGCTTTGGGCCTATAGCAGGGCAGAAATTAGGTAGGTAGGGAAAACTGGACTGAATGCTGGGAAAAAGAAGGGCAGAGTCAGGGAGATGCCATGATCCACCACCGGAGACATGTGCTGAAACTTTCTGGTAAGGCCACGACCTCGTGGTGATACACAGATTAATAGAAATGGGTTAAATTAAGATGTAAGAGTTAGCCTATAAGAAGCTAGAGCTAATGGGCCAAGCAGTGATTTAATGAATACAGTTTCTGTGTGATTATTTCAGTTCTAAGCTAGCCGGGTGGCTGGGAAGAACAAGCACCCCCTCCTCCAACAATGTTACTTCCTTTTCAGATGAGCCATCACAGAAGGATCAGAAGTTCAAATCATCCGTGATGAGATAGCAAGTTCAAAGTCAGCTTGGTCTGCAGGAGACACTGTCTCAGAAGCCGAAAGGGGCTCACATATAGCTCAGTTGGTAGTGCTTGCCTAGCACGCACAAAGCCTTGAGTTGCACTGCAGAAGGCAGCAAGCAGAGCTCAGTTCATGAAACAAGACTCATTGTCTGGAACATGAATTTTCAGCAGGGAGATTGGGGATCCAATATTCTACAGGAACAACTCCTTTGCTGTGCTTTTATTAGCATTTGCATGCACAGATACTCTACAACCATTAAACTATGTTTACCAGAAATAGAACGTTCTGCTTGGTGGTTAACCAGCGAGAACACAGACAAGGGAGTATGAATAAGAAATATACAGGAGCATGATTACAAGATTTTACATATTAAAAAAAATTCCATCTTCTTGATCAGGAAATGTCTAGTAAACAGATCACTTTCTTCTGTCTTTAGTGTGATGAAGATCAAAGTGCTCCTAGATACAGAATGTGTTTTTTCTCAGACAAAACTGCTGACAATAATGCACAAATACACAGACTCGGGTAGGCGCGCACACACACACACACAAAATACATCTTTAAAATAAGTTTAAGCTCATCTTTGGCTCCACGGTGAGTTTGAGGCCAGCCTTTCTCAAATATATATTTGAGATATATATCAGGAAGATCCCTGAGTTTGAGATCAGCCTTGTCTACAGAGTGAGTTCCAGCACACAAGCAAGAAGCAAAGGCAAGCAAACAGGTGATCTCACTCCTTCCTCAGCCCTCTCTCTCTCTCTCTCCATCTGCACTACCCCTTGAAAGGTGCTACTTACTGAGTGTAGGTCTTCCCAGTCAGTCCATCCTCTCCAGAAACACCCTCAGAGGCACACCCAAAGGTGTGTTTCCCAGGTGTTTCCAGATGAGACACCATGACCAAGGCAGCTGGGGGGGGGGGGGCTTCTGAGTGCTAGCCTCAGTGTCCCCTCAGGGTTCAGACAGAAGGTTCACAGCAAGTGTGGGGCTTAGAAGGACCTAAGGGTAGAATTAACCCTCTACTAAGTACTTTTCTGCATCAGTTTCTTTATTCTTCTCTCTGCTCTCATTCTGTAGTTTCCAGTTTACACACGCACACACAAAACAAAGGCAAGCCTCTGAGCTTGCACGTCCCTTTATCTTTTTGAAGGTCCCAAATGTGATCTATATGAAAGATTCCTCCTTTCCTGACTGCATGTCTTGCCAAACGGAAGATAGCTGCAGGGAGGTGGCTTTGAACGTATCTCAGGGAACAGAATGAAGGTTTGACGGTGGGAATTTGTGTTTTTACTGTGTGACTAAATTCTCTCACTGGAGGTCTCACAGAGTCAGGGAAGTTACCGAATAAGCAAAAGAACGAGGCAGGCTTTTCATTGTTCACAGTCCTTGTGGGACAAATAGATCCAGTTATGAAGCCTGTCCCGGTACAGACTCTATATATCAAAATTATTTAGTCAAATGAAAAGTCATTCTCCGACCACTCAGATATATGTGCCCATAAGACTGAGATGCAATCATGAGAGTATGTATACACATCACGTGAGATTACACTCTGCAATGCAGGTAAAGGGGAGACACCAAGCTGCTTTAGCAAAAGTGAGCAAGGGCTTTCAGAGTCGATGGTCCTGCAGACCTTGTCTGGACAGGATTAATCCTCTGGTGGGTTGATATCTGAACACCTGTTGCCACTGCTTCTTATAGCCTGTGGCACAACTCTTATCAGGGAAGCATTTAATTACAGTTTCAGAGGTTTAGTCCATAACCATTATGGCAGGGAACATGGCAGGGAGTGTGGCTGCACCCAGGGCTCTGGAGCACAGCTGAGAACTAAACCTGATCTGCAAACCAAGGGGAAGGGG
Source organism: Alexandromys fortis (assembly GCF_014885135.2). NCBI lineage: Eukaryota > Metazoa > Chordata > Mammalia > Rodentia > Cricetidae > Alexandromys > Alexandromys fortis. The sequence continues at coordinate 4,126,812 of NW_026067904.1, read as the reverse complement.
GACAGGGAGAAAAAGACAGAGACAGAAAGACAGAGTCTGTGCTTGGTGGGGACTTTTGAAACCTCAAAGCCCTCAAAGCCCAGTGACACACTTCCTCCAAGCCCACACCTCCTAATCCTTGTCGTCCTTGAAAACAATTCCATTGGTGACTAAGCATCCAACTAGATGAGCCTGTGGGGGCCACTCTCATTCAAACTACCTCACAGATCCTTTCAAGTTGACAGCAAGATGGACTATCCCATTAGGCAGGCACTCCTCCACAGAACTACATCTCTACCCGTCAAGAGATATAAAAAGACAAATCATAAATGTGATTTTACCAATCACAATGGGATGAAGCAAGAAGACGGGAATGCAACTAAAGCTAGAACATTTACAAGTACATGGAAATTTAATTCTTAGCACAAAATAATCCTAAAGGAATTTAGAGAGTACAAGACAAATCTAAGCAATAGCACAATATAGAGAAACGGAATCGTGGAGAGCAATACTAAAGGGGAAATCTACAGCTATAAAATATCAGTGTTGATAAAAGAAAGTGTATGTCAGATCAGTACCCTAAGGCACTGGGAATAAAAGGACAATCTGAAGCTCACACGAGGAAGGACATATTGATGATAAACTGGAGGCAAATCAAACAGAGCAGAGCTGAGCTTGGACAGACACATCAGACATCTCGGCACTGAAGATCCTCTCGGGCCAGCTTGGGCTGCACGGAAGGATCAGGTCTCGAATAGCCAGATAGTTCAACCCCAGGAATCCATAATGGAAGGAGAGAACGAACCGCTTCCAGGAGCTGGCCTCTGATTTCCATGTACACACTGTTATATGAGCATGCACACACACACACACACACACAGAGGCAGTCCAAAATTAAATCATATGAGGCTACTGAGATGGTTCAGCACATAAAGTACTTGCTGACATGTTGCCTGACAACTTGAGTTCAATCCCTGAAACCCACATGAAGGTGAAGGTAAAGAACTGACTCGAAAACTCTTCCCTTCCCCCTACATGTTGGTTGTTTTTTTTTTTCTTTATTTTCAAAAAACAATTTCTCTGTAGCTTTGGAGCCTGTTCTGGAACTCACTCTGTAGACCAGAATGGCCTCAAACTCACAGAGATCCTCCAGCCTCTGCCTCCTGAGTGCTGGGATTAAAGGCATGCTCCACCACCTCCCACTCCCAGCAAGTGTTCTTTTTTTTGGGGGGGGAGGGTTCTCTGTGGCTTTGGTTCCTCTCCTGGAACTAGCTCTGTAGACCAGACTGGTCTCGAACTCACAGAGATCCGCCTGCCTCTGCCTCCCGAGTGCTGGGATTAAAGGCGATTAAAGGCGTGCGCCACCATCGCCCGGCCCACGTGTGTTTCTTTAAGACACAGTCTCACACTATAAGCAATTTAGCCTCAACTCACTACAAAGCTAGGCTAGCTTCAAACTGGCTACCCTTGGTCTCCCAAATTCTGAGATTACCGTCATAAACTACCACTCCTGAGTTATTTTCATATAAGCAGCATTAAATTCCATTTTCCTTCAACTACCAACTGAGCACCAGCCTAACATAAGGAAAATTTTTAAATTTTTTTGAGACAGGGTTTCTCTGTTTAACAGTCCTAGCTGTCTTGGAACTCACTCTGTAGACTAGGCTGGCCTTGAACTCACAGAGATCCACCTAGTTCTGCCTCCTGAGTGCTGGGATTAGAGGTGTGAACCTTTACCACCCAGCAAGGAGAATTTTTTTTTAACCTGCTCATTACCCAACAGAATGTCATATCCCAGCACCTTGCTTTCCCGTTCATGCTCAGGAAACATAGGTTCTTCCAATGGCTTCCCCAAAAGTCCTCCTCCCTACAAGAGAACACAGGGACATGGACTGGATGTAGACACAATGAAAGGTTGCTTCCTGCAGTTGCTGCTAAAACATGGAATGTGAAAGGCTAGAGAGAGGGATTATTAATCAGTCAGTAGTGCTTTTTGAAGAACAACGAGGACCAGAGTTTAGATCTCATCATATACATGTCAAGCCAAGAATCCCTTGGATGTTCATGACCCCAACTCTAAGGGGGCAGAAACAGACTTGCTGACTGCCAGCCTAACTGAGGAAATGGGAGTGCCATTCAAAGACGCTGCCTAAAAGGACTAGCTAGAAAGATGCCTTCTGCTGGCCGCCATGAGTGCTCATGACAGAAATAGAAATGAATAAACAGATAAGCGAATATGTAGTGGGCTGGTAAGATGACTCATGGTTGGCCCCACAAATCCGACTACCGAAGTTAGAGTCCAAGGAACCCAAGTAGAGACCTGACTCCCAAAGTTGTCAGTTGATCTCCATGGCACATGAGCCCCTCCAGACACTCATATCATGTGCACTCAAATGCACACACACACACACACACACACACACACATGTATATATACATATATAAAATAATTTTTGAAAATATAGCTGCAGTTACTTTATGTAGATACTTATTCTTACTTATGAATGCCCAGCCTTAGCTTGGCTTATTTCTAGCCAGCTTTTCTTTTTTCTTTTTTTTTTCTTTTTTTCTTTTTTTTTTTTTTGGTTTTTCGAGACAGGGTTTCTCTGTAGCTTTGGAGCCTGTCCTGGAACTCCCTTTGTAGACCAGGCTGGCCTCGAACTCACGGAGATCTGCCTGCCTCTGCCTCCCGAGTGCTGGGATTACAGGCGTGTGCCACCATCACCCAGCATAGCCAGCTTTTCTTAAATTATCTTGTCTACCTTTTACCTCTGGGCCCTTATCTTTCTCTATTCAACATCTTTTTTTCCTTCTTACTTCGTGGCTGGCTGGGTGGCTGGCCGGGTGGCTGGCTGGCTGGGTGGCTGGCTGGCTGGCTGGCTGGCTGGCTGGGTGGCTGGGTGGCTGGCTGGCCCCTGGTGTCTAGCTGGCTATGTGGCTGGGTGGCTGGGTGGCTGGCCCCTGGCATCCTCCTCTCCTTCTCCTTTACTCACTCCTCCCCTCTTTTTCTCTTTCTATTTATTCTCTCTGCATGGCAGCCCCACCTATCCCTCTCCTGCCTAGCTATTGGCTGTTCAGCTCTTTATTAGACAAATCAGGTGTTTTAGGAAGGCAAAGTAACTTCAGAGTCAAACAAAAGCAACATCAAAGAATGCAACACATCTTCGCATCACTAAATAACTACTCCACAGCGTAAACAAATGTAACACATCTTAAAATAATATTCCACAGCATATGGCATGTATCCTCTTAAACCTCGCAGAAACAAACATGAGAAGAGCAGGGTGATTCTCCTCTGGCAGCTTGGCATTAGAAACCACTGACTTGGGCTGGAGAGATGGCTCAGCGGTTAAGAGCATTGCCTGCTCTTCCAAAGATCCTGAGTTCAATTCCCAGCAACCACATGGTGGCTCACAACCATCTGTAATGAGGTCTGGTGCCCTCTTCTGGCCTGCAGACATACACACAGACAGAATATTGTATACACAATAAATAAATAAAAAAAAAGAAACCACTTACTTTTTTTTTCTT
>NW_026067904.1:4108608-4123255 GCF_014885135.2 Alexandromys fortis | reverse complement strand
TCCTTTTTTTTTTTTTTTTTTTTTTTTGAGACAGGGTTTCTCTGTGGTTTTGGAGCCTGTCCTGGAACTAGCTCTTGTAGACCAGGCTGGTCTCGAACTCACAGAGATCCGCCTGCCTCTGCCTCCCGAGTGCTGGGATTAAAAAGGCATGCGCCACCACCACCCGGTGAAACCACTGACTTTTTTGTTTTTGAGACAGAATCTTACTACTGTCGCGTCGACTGGCCTAGAACTTGTTCTGTAGATCGGGCTGGCCTTGAACACCCAGAAACCCACCTGCCTCTACTTCCTAAAGGCTTGGATTAAAGGTGTGAGTTACTAATCCCAGATTCTGGAAGCAGTTGAAATAACACAGGGAAAGCATCTGCTGTCTGTTGTAAATAAAGGCCCGTTAAGTAGCAACAGTTTGTGTTCATATGTGTGCGCACATGTACTTGTATATATGAACTCGTGTACACATGGAGTACAAACCCTGTCTTCCTCAGTTGCTTTCCACCTTATTTCTGAGAGCCCAGAGATCACTCATTGGCTAGGTCACCTGGCCAATGAATTCCTGAGATCTTGGCTCTTCTCTCCCCAACACTGTGGCTATAGAGGCATGCATTTAACTTTCTAAAAAGGCGGACACTGGAGATCTGAACTCAGGTCCTCACGCTTGCACAGAAAGCACTTTTCACAGTTAAGTGTCTCCACGGGGCCAGTGTCTGTCGTCACTATCCACATGGATGTGCACGTAAGTACCTGCTGAATGAACAGTATGAGCAGGAGACAATAGAATCTGCACAGATATACTTCCCTGCCAAGTTTCCTGGATGAGATGGAGGCACAAGCAGCCAGGATCAACTCCTGTTGGCAGGTCAGAAATAGGAATGGCTTCCATGGGACATCAAGTTGCCATTAGCTTAATTTTTTAAGGTCATTGTAGAAGATAAATTTGGCACAACTGTCTTGGCACAGTCATGACCAGCAATAGGTTTAATGCAAGTTCACAGCTGTTGGAACTGTGAGTCATTTCCTTGAAGCCAATGCGAAGGCTTTTCTTGGAGAGTTGACTTTCCACAACAACACTGGAAGTAGCCGCCAACTAAAATGCTATGGGGTCTGGAAAACATTTAAGGCGACCTGCCGACTGGCCCAGCCTGATCCTACCCATCCCATTCAATTCTATTTTTTTTATTGATTATATTGAGCTATACATTTTTCTCTGCTCCCCTCCCTTCCTTTCCCCACCTCTTCAGCCCTCTCCCATGAGCCCCATGCTCACATTCAATTCTTTGTCTAGGCAAGAGAAACCAGCTAGGCAATCAGTTAGATGACCACCAATGCCCTGTTATATTTCTTTTCTTTTCTTTTCTTTTCTTTTCTTTCTTTTTTGTTTTTGTTTTTGTTGTTGTTGTTGTTGTTTGTTTGTTTGTTTGAGACGGGGTTTCTCTGTAGCTTTGGAGCCTGTCCTGGAACTAGCTCTTGTAGACAGAGCTGGCCTCGAACCCACAGAGATCTGCCTGCTTCTGCTTTCCGAGTTCTGGGATTAAAGGCATGTGCCACCACTGCCTGGCGTCCTGTTATATTTCTTGGGAGGAGGTTCTTTTCTGGAACTTGAGAAGACCTCTACTCAAGGCCTTACTGAAAATTCCTGAGAAGGACACCACACTGACCTTGGCAGTCCTGCAGTCCAAGGACTTCATCCAAATGAGGGAATACCCCCAACAATGTCTAGCACAGTATGGATCCTCAGTCAACCCCAACCTCTGTGGGAGTAAGCAGAATAGGGTATTGGGATCCTTGTCTGGATCAGCCAACTTGTTTGCAGGTGCCTGAAAAGGGAAATGAGGATTAAGAAAGAAAGAGACAAGAGACAGAGGATAGAGTCAGGAGGCTTCCAGTGACTACTGTGACAGCCCCAAGTTTATCACTCACGATCCTTCTCTACCCCAATCAAAAGGGGAGGGCACCTGACTTCCTCATCCTGGAAGCAGCAAGTGTAATTACCTCCTTATATTTCAACACACCTAGTAACCGTGTCAAACATCCTGTTGTCTGGTCTTTGAGGTGCAAAGACCAGTAGCCACACATTTGGCTAAACAACCTATTATTTGGCCTTGAAGAGCAAGAATAGGTTTGAGCCACGCCTTTAATTCCAGCACTCAGGAGGTGAGAGGCTCTGTGAGTTTGAGGCCAGCCTGATCTACAGAGCTAGGTCCAGGACAGCCAGAGCTACACAGAGAAACCCTGTTTCAGAAAAATAAAGGGAGGTGAGGGAGGACAGATCGCCTGAGGATAGTTGACCATCTACTCAATCACTTCCCGTGCTCTGGTCTTTGGTTCCCGAATAGCTATTACTCTGAGAATAGCTAAAGTTTGGTCACCCAAGTCTAAGTTGACTCGATGAAGAAAAGACTTGCTCACCTTTCTCTTTCTTGAGCTATTCTAGCACATGGGCAAAACCCAAAGTAGTCTTAAGGTTTTCAGTGTAGAGAAAAGAAAACGATACCACCCTTGCTTTGAGTTCAAGGCGGAAAGTGTCTGAGATTCAAATGGAGGCCACTATGGCTGAGCTAGGAGGGAAAGTTCTGTGTCTGTGTAGGAAAACTTCCTTGGCCGCTGAGGGCCAGTAGCTGTTTTTTCCAAAATGCACATGACCATTGGAAGCTTGTCCTTGCTCTTCCTTAGAGCTCTCAAGAATAGAAGTAGAATGTTCTCACCAGCTGCAGTGACGCATGCCTTTAATCCCATCTCTCAGGAGGCAGAGGGATGAGATCTCTGAGGTTAAGGCCAGTCTAGTCTACAGAAAGAGTTTCAGGACAGCCAGGGCTACACAGAGAAATCCTGTCCCCAGAAAAACAAAAACAACCCCCCCCCCGAAAAAAAGGAAGAAGAAGTAGAATAGTAGATGCTCTCTCATGCTCTCGTGTGAACAGTGAGGGAGTGCACAGGGTGATAATAGAACAATCAGAGTCTCCATCAGCTGGACTGTCTGGAAGATGACAGCTCTGTCTTCACACACCCCTCTACATCAAAACATCTCCAGAGAATGTGCTGGAGAGAGAGAGAGAGAAAGAAGATTTGAAAGAAGGGCCAGTATGTCTTCTTTTGTCTTACAGATGGGGAGACAACAGCAAAGGTTCCCCTAGAGTGTATCCTAACCCTTTGGGATCCCTTTCATCCAAGGAAGAAAGGAATGCCAGACAGGTGGTGGTGGCACGTTCCTTTATTCCCAGCACTTAAGAGGCAGAGGCAGGCGGATTTTTGTGAGTTTGAGGCCATTCTTATCTACAGAGTGAGTTCCAGGACAGCTAGCTACATAGAGACAAGAGACCCTATTTCAAGAAAAGAATATATTTTTAAAAAGCATATTTAAGATAGCCACCATGTGCTAGTTAGTTTTTGTGTTAACTTGACACAAGCTACACTCATCCCAAGAGAAGGAACCTTAGTTGAGAAAATGCCTTCATAAGCTTGGGGGAGCTGGAGAGATGGCTCAGTGGTGAAGCTTGGGCTGCAGGCAAACCTGTTGAGCAATTTCTTAGAGATTGAAATGGGAAGGCCCAGCCCATTATAGTGGTGTTATCTCTGGACTGGTGGTCCTGGGTTCTAAGAAAACAGTATCAGTAATCTATAAGGAGCAAGACAGTAAGCAGCACTCTTCCATGGCCTCAGCATCAGCTCCTTCCTCCAAGTTCCTACCTTGTTTGTTTGTTTTTATTTGTTTGTTTTCTTTTATTGAAAATATTTTTCATACAATATATTCTGATTATGGGTTTCCCTTCCCCTGCTCCTCCCAGTTCCTCCCCTCTTAACCTCCCATTCGGATCCACACCCTTTCTGTCTCTCCTTAGGAAACAAACCAAACAAGCATCTAGGAAATAATAATAACAAAGTAAGATAAATCAAAAAAAATCAGAGTATGACAAAACAACCAAACAAGAAAAAGAGCCAAAGAGAGAGCACAAGAAATGCTTATATTCAGAGATATACATGTTCACACACACACACACACACACACACACACGTTCACACACACACCGGAAAACCCCATGAAAACCCCAAGCCAGAAGCCAAAATATATTATGCAAAAGATCTATAAAGTTTTTTTTCAAAAACGCCTTGACTTAACATTATGAGACAAAGACCCTCTGAAGACACTGGCGAGCTCATTATCGGTCGGCCATCTCCTGTTGCACATAGAGCTAATCTTTAAGAGTGGTTCGTTCTCCCAGTGAGACTCCCTTGAAGAAAACTAATCTTTCATTTGCAAGTGGATATTAACTGGAGATTGATTAAGGATTAGGGATGGGCGCATGTGTCCACATCTCCCAGCTGTAGGACCCCATCTGGAGCAGACCCTGTGCATGTGGCCACACTCTCTGTGACTTCGTATGTGCACCAGCCTGGTGTGTCTAGAAGACCTTGATTCCTTGGTGCCCTCCATCCCCTCTGGCTCTTACACTCTTTCCACATCTTCTTCTGCTGGGTTCCCTGAGTGGGGTGATTTGATGGAGACATCCCTTTTATGGCTGAGTATTCCAAGGTCTCTCGCACGCTACCTTTGTCCAGATGTGGGTCTCTGCACTTGTTCTCATGCACTCCTCTGATGACGGCTAAGTAAGGCATCTATGAGAACAGCAGGACGTTGTTAGGAGTCATTTTATTGCTATTTTTTAACAGAACAGTAGAATTTTTCCCCTAGTCCCTAAACTATCTAGTCTCAGGTTCTTGGACACTCAGGTGGTGTCGGGTATGGGTTCCATCTCATGGAGGGGACCTTAACTCAAATCGGCTATTGGTTGATTACTATAGGAACCGGTACCAGTTCAGAGCACCCAAGACTAAGTTCTCGGCACAAAAGAGATGTATTTGCCCCAGAGGGACAAAGGGCAGGGAATAAGAGACAAAGCCAGGAAATAAAGGATGAGGGAGAAGGGGATGGGAACAAGGAAGAGGGGGAAGGAATATTTGTCCTGGGGGGAACAAAGGACTGCTTCTGGATACAAAGGAGACAGATGTGACCAATAGGCAAATGGTGGTTTATAAAGGTAAAAAAGAAGACCCCATGTTAGGAAGAGGTGTTTTAGTTGCACATGTTAATTTGGTAGCCAAACTGGGGAGGGAGTTGGGGAGGTTGATTGTTGGACATCAATACTTTGATAGCTGGACCTTGGTAGATAGCCCCAGGAGGAGGTAGTGGCCAAATAAGGGAATAGATCTTGGTGGCTAGCTTCCTGAATGTCATCTAACTGTTTTTAGCAAGGCAGAGGGAATGCGGGAAAAGGGCAAGAAGGCCTGCCAGAGCCATGTTTGCCATGCTTGGACTGGTTAGAGCCCCTTCAGTTCCTCCCACAGGCTTCTTGCCATTATTGAACCAGCATACTTGGCAGGCAGGTCACTTTTGTAGACGGGAGCGTTTGCAGCAGGGTTGGTGTTTCCCTGTGGTAGGAGACAGAGGACCTTACAAACACTAGTCCAAAGGGGCAAAGGCTCTAGGGAGGCACCAGCTCCACTTTGCTGTATTCACTGACACACTGCAGGTGTCTTCAGCAACAGGGCCTTACTGTCAGTCTGTGGAGAGTAAACAAAAGCCTTAGCAATAACAAGGTTGCTGGGGGGAGGGTTCCCCCAACATCTCAATTTTATGCAGCCCATTCCCAGCCCTGGAAGCATCATTTGGTGATGAGAGATATGCAGGAGGGCTCCATCTCCCTGTTTGTTTGGCCATTTCATTTAGATCACCTTCAGATATGTATATATTATAGGAAGCTTCTACTATAATAGGTTTCCATAGGATTCTCCATTTTAGCTGACCCTCCCTGTATTCTCTCCCTTGCTGCCCTCTCCCCTCCAGCTCCCTGACCCCACCCATCCATTAGTGTCTATCCTTCTTCCCCTTTCTAGGGAGATCCAACTTTTCCCCCTAGTCCCTTACCCTCTGCCTAACCTCTATGGTTATATGGGTTGTAGCCTGCTTACCAACTTTCATCTTACTTAACAACTAACATCCACATAAGAATAAATACATTTTTGTCTTCCTGAGTGACTTTCCTCACTCAGGATATTTTTTTCTAGTTCTATCCATTTTCTGCAAATTTTATGATTTCATTTTTTAATGGCTGATTAATATTCCACTGTGTAAATTGTACCACATTTTAAAAATCTAGGCTGTTTCCAATTTCTCATTATTACGAATAGAGCCAAAATGATCATGGATGAGCAAGTGACTCTGTAGTCGGATATAGAGTCTTCGGGTATATCCCCATGAGTGGTATATCTAGATCTTGCGGTAGGTCTATTCTCAGTTCTGAGGAACTGCCACACTGATTTCCATAGTGACTGCACAAGTTTGCACTCCCACCAGCAACAGATGAGTGTTCTATTTACCCTGACATCCTTGCCAGCATGAGCTGTCGTTTGTTTCATTGATCTTGGCCATTCTGACTGGCGTAGGAGGAAATCTCAAAGTAGTTTTGATTTGTATTTCCCTCCTGACTAAGGATGTTGAACATTTCTATAAGTGCTTCTCAGCCACTTGAGTTTCCTCTTTTGGGAATTCTATGCTTAGATCTGTACCCCATTTTTAATTGGGTTACTTAATTACTTGATGTCCAGTTTTGTTTGCTTTTAGTTCTTTATATATTTTGGATATTAGCCACCTATCAGATGTGTAGTTGAAAAAATATTTTCCCCTTCTGTAGCCTGATGATTTTCCCGAATGATGGCATACTTTGCCATACGGTAGATTTTCAGTTTCATGAGGTCCCATTGATAAATTGTTGTTCATTATGTCTGTGCTATTGGTGTTCTGTTCGGGAAGTCTTTTCCTGTGCCAATGAGTTAAAGACTATTCCCCACTTTTCTTCATTCAGATTCAGTGTATCTGGCCTCATGTTGAGGTCTTTGGTCCATTTGGAGTTGAGGTTTTTTTTCAGGGTGATAGTTATGGATCTCTTTGCATTCTTCTACACAGTCATTCAATTTGACCAGCACCATTTGTTGAAGATGCTGTCTTTTTTCCAGTGTGTGCTTTTGGCTTCTTTATTTAAAAAAGAAAACAGGTGTCCATAAGTGTGTGAACTTATTTATGGGTCTTCAATTTGATTTCATAGATCAATACATCTGTTTGAGTGCCAATACCATGCTGTTTTTATTACCATAGCTTTGAAGTACAATTTGAAGATTTTATTTTCTACATATTTGGTGACTGAAAGTTTTGTTGGGTATAGTACTTTGGGCTGGCATCTGTGGTCTCTTAGAGCTTGTAGAACATTTGTTTAAACCCTTCTGTCTTTTACAACCACCACTGAAAAGTCAGGAATTAGCCAGGCAGAGGTGGCACACACCTTTAATCCCAGCACTCAGGAAGCAGAGGCAGGCAGATTTCTGTGAGTTCAAGGTCAGTTTAGTCTACAGAGTGACAGTGAGTTCCAGGACAGCCAGGACTGTTTCACAGTGAACCCCTGTCTCGAAAAACAAAACAAAAAAGAAAAAAAAGTCAGATATTATTCTAATAAGTCTGCCTTAATATGTAATTTGGTCTTTTTCCCAGGTGCTTTTAATTTCTTTCTTTGTTTTGCACATTTAGTGTTTGGGTTGTTATGTGATATGTGGTGTTTCTTCTTCTCCTTCTCCTTCTCCTTCTCCTTCTTCTTCTTCTTCTCCTCCTCCTCCTCCTCCTCCTCCTCCTCCTCCTCCTCCTCTTCTTCCTCTTCTTCTTCTTCTTCTTCCTCTTCTTCTTCCTCCTCCTCCTTATTCTTCTTCCTTTTTTGGTGGACAGAGGCACCAGGAAGGTCTGTAATCAAATTGGAATGAAAGGTTTCTAGTTTGCACTTAATTTTGAATGTTATCTATTTATTTGGTTTTTCAAGGCAGGGTTTCTCTGTGTAACAGCTCTAGATGTTACATGTCCTGGAACTAGCTCTTGTAGACCAGGCTATCACTGAATTCACAGAGATCTGCCTGCCTCTGCCTCCTGAGTGCTGGGATTAAAGGCATGCGCCACCACTGCCCTGCCTAATTTTGAATTTCTTCAGAGTTTTTGCTTTTAGCTGTTTTCATTTCCCCAAGATGTTGCATCTTCCTGTTTCCCAAGTTGATTTCCTGGGCCCAAGAGATGTTCCTTGTTGTACAAGTGGTGGCAAAAGCCTATAAGTCCCCACGCTCTCAATGCTGAGGTGGAAGTGAAGAATTTGAGGTCAGTTTGAGCTTCATGGTGAGAGACCCTGTCTCAAAAACAAAAAAAGACCATGGGGCTGAAGTTGATGGCTTAGTGGTTAAGGGCACTGGCTGCTGTAACTAGCACTTACATGGTAGCCCTAAGAGTCTATATGGAGGCCCTAGGGATCTGAGGCCCTCTTCTGACCTCTTGGGTATCAGGCACATAAAGGGGGCCCAGACATATCTGCACCAATACACAGAAAATCATTTTTAAATTACTTTCCCCCCCAAAGTCTTTAAATAGTATCATATTTTATTTCATCTTTTTATGTATATGGTGAGTGTTTTATTAGGATAGATAGTGATATGAAAATAAAAGATACAGGCGTCGCCAGAAGCATAACAGTTCTTTAATCAGAAGAACTGAAGGGCCGCAATCTCTCTGCAGAAGTGGAGTGTGTGCACGTGATGTGGGATTCTTGCGGTCTTATGGGACAGAAAAGGGGATGACTTTGGAGATGGAAGGGTCCATCTGCAGGCCAGCTCCCATGCAGTCTGGAGATTGTAGATGCCAGCGGGTTTGGCTTTCTGGTCTCCTGATCAGAGGCTTCCACAGGTGTTATCAGCCAGCTCAGCTTTCCTGTCTAGCTTCCCAGTCCACCTGAGGCTTGTAGGTCGTTAGCCCTTCAGTGAGGGTAATGTCCCCAAGACAGGAGCAGCATTTACAGGTCGTAGCGGCCACAGGACAGTTCTGTGTGAGTTGTATTCTCTCCTTCTACCAGGTGTGTCTCACTGGCTCACCACCTCCTCCTCTTGATTTTTTGGTTTTGTTTTTAATGTTTGGCTTTTGATATTTTGCCTAAGCTGTTCTAAAACTCTGGACATCCTTCTGCCTCATCCTTCCAGGTGACTAAGACGGCCACTTGGATAAGTAGGCACCACTGCAGCCAGCTCTAAAGCACATCTCTTTTTTAGTTTAATTTTGATTATGGGTACATGGGTATTTTTATGTAGTGTATTAGTTAGTTGGGCCTTTTGTGTTGCCTGTCTGCTTGCTTATTTGGAGACATGGTCTTACTCTGTAGCTCTGGCTAACCTAGGACTCACTAGGAGCTGTCTCTGACTCCTGAGTGCTGGAAAAGGCCTATGGCACCATGTCTATCGATGATGTGTCTATTCGCAGGTCTGTGTTGTTATGATCATCCTCTGAAATGAGTACACGTCCTTTCCACTGAGAGACAAGACTGGTTAACATTCCCAGTTTCCCTAGTGCTTATCTATGAGCACAAGGATCTTGTGCCCTCTACATTCCCTAACACATCTTCTCACTTCCTGTCTTTTCTCTGTCCCTTACCGCTGAGTCCAGTTAGGGCTGTCTATTGTGACTCGTACTGATCTTGTTGACCTAGCTGCAGAGTGCATTCGTGCAAAGATTCCACCATGGCTGGAAGACAGCATTCACAGCATCTCCCTATCTTCCAGCTCTTACATTCTTTCGTTCCACCCCCCTCTTCTGCAATGCTCCCTGATGACAGGCTGCTCTTCCCCAGGACCAGGGTTCAGTCCCCAGCACCCACATGACATCTCACAACTGCTGTAACTCCAGTCCCTGGGGATCTGATGCCCCTTCTGGCCTCCTTGGACACCAGGCACACAAATGATGTATAGACTTGCATGTAGACAAAACAACCGAACACATTAAAAAACAACAAGAAGACTACAGTAGAAGTAGATTCCCTGCTAAGGTACACTTTGGAAGTGACACCTATCCCATTTTCTTGCTTTTTTTTTTTTTGAGACAGGGTCTCTAATGTTGAACAGGTTGGTCTTTTATATATATATATATATATATTTCTTATTGTTTATTTACTTTATTTTATGTGCACTGGTGTGAAGGTGTCAGAGCTCCTGGAACTGAATCTTCAGACAGTTGTGAGCTGCCATGTGGGTGCTGGGAACTGAACCCCGGTCCTCTGGAAGAGCAGCCAGCGCTCTTAACCGCTGAGCCATCTCTCCAGCCCCGAACAGGTTGGTCTTGAACTGGTTTCAAATGATCCTCCCACCTCAGCCTCCGAGTAAAGGGAACTATGGTATCCCCTGCTATGCACTCATGCCATTAACTTTTTGGGTGATATTTCTGAATGCCCATCGCTATAGCTCTCACCCTGGCCTATTCTACATGTTAGCTGCAGTGCTCTAGTGGGCAAGGTGGAGGCGGTGAAGCTCTTTTGCAGGACGTCCTGTTACGCTCAGGCAACCTCGTTTCCTTGCCTTGATGTCACCCTCAGGTTTGATCATTCCTATTGCTTGGCATCTGTTTGATGATAGCCATTCAAGCCACCTGCTTCTGTCCATGAGACGCCAGTCCTGTTACCCATGGTTTGGTCTTGCACCAACTCTTTCCAGGTTCTTGGCCTCTTAACTAAGGAAGAACTGGAAATCAGCATTCACAGATTTTCAAAAGCAGCAAGATAACTGTATCTGGGGCACATTGATCCTACTAAAGAGTAGACATTGTCAAGACTGACAGTGGGCAACATGAGTAAGAGTCCATAGGGGCCCTGGCTATTGTTCAAGGTCTCCTTTTATGGGGTTCCTTATTACCAAGTGTAGAAATAACCAGGCTAGCTAAAGATAAAACAATTATATTTTATTTATTATAAGGGGAAAACTCACGAAACAGGAAACGAGAAATCCAATCCAAGCACATCAATGTCCCGTGGGGAAAAGGTGCAGAGAACGCACACATGGAGGTGCACACCTTTTTACCTGGGTCCCAGCGAAGCCACGCCTTAACTAAGACCCACCTCGTAAAGATTACTGGTTAACAAGGCTTTCCCCATCAACTAAGGAGCATATGTTGATTGTGTATTTATTTTTCTTATTGTGCATGTCCCTTCTCATAATGCATCTGATTTAAATCATATGCACACCCTATTATGGATAGACATAAGATGCTAAATAGGGAATTCTCCCTAAAAGTTCGCTTGAGGGAAATACTTTGCCTTGAAAGGAAATCCTCTAAGTGAGGATGCTGCAAAGTGTAGGGAAACACCCTATTATTAAGAGACGGCATGTGGTTAGAGGTCAGTTGTTTACTCGGCTTCACCGTTGTCCACATCTTCTCTGCAAAACAGTCAGGGGGAGAAAGAATGAGTGTGTTCCCCTGGGCAGTCCTCTCTGCGAAATGTAACCTCACTGTCCTGAGTGTCCTTGCAACAGCTGTGAAGCATTAACTCTTGGCCTGTCGCCCACCAATCTCAGAGAGGCCAAGGGAAAAAATAGCTGACCCCAGATCTTTTCCTCCCCTGGCATGTCTTCATGGCTCTACAGCATTAGAAACTAGAAATCCAGACGCTCGTAAGCACCAAGCTGCCAGACAGTTCAGGGATGATGACAACTTTCAGTATTCTTGGGAGAAAGCCCAGAACTTCTAAGGTTTCTACCAGGTCCAGAAGGAACTGTGCCTAGCCTGTTTCCAGCAGAACAGAGGCAAGCTCACCTCCTTAGACCTTTCAGCAATGGCTATGTCCTTATTTACCTGTCTGTGCGTGCCAAGTCCAGCTTTCTCAGCTTGGAACTGGGATGGCTGGGAAAGAACCCACAGCCGCAAATGCCAAGCTGTGCCTCCCAGCATCCTGTTTCCTTTCAGGGTCTGCTAATTCTAAGCAAAGAGTAGAAGGTGGGAAGTGACAGGCTCTTATCTGGAAGGCACCCCAGGTGAGGACCAGGCCTCCTCAGGGATCTCAGCACCCGCCCATGGTTGCTTACCCAAGCTGCTCATTTGAAGAAGTTACTGCACTAGGGCCCCAGACCTTAGCACAACTAACTCCATGTTGGAAGTACCATTCTGGCCGTAAAACTCAGCGTGTAGACAGTACCACCTGCCAAAAATGAAAATAAAAACCTAATTTATCAAAGTCCACAGTTCTGAGAAAGTCTCTAAATGTACTAATTTGACTTTTTTAGCGTCTATAATTGCACTTTTGACTAACTTTCTTATTAACTAAAGTGTGTCAATCCAGGATATGTTATTTTTGTACTAAAAGCTCACCCTGAGAAAGGCTTTTTTTTTTTTTTTTTTTTTTTGAGGCAGGGTCTCTCCTGTCTGAGGGCAGTCTCAAATTTACTATGTAGCCAAGTATGACCTTGAACTTCGCATTTTCCTTTCAGCTCCTGAATGCTCAGGTGAAAGGCATGTGCCACCACTTCTGGTTTCCTCAGTACTGGGGATAGAACCCAGGGACGTGTTCATGGGGGGCAAGCACTCCACGAGCTGAGCTACATCCTCAGCTCCCCTTTGTTCTTGTGAATTCTTTAAGAGATCATTTTATGTTCATGAGATTTTGCCTGCATGTATGTGTATGTCCCACCTGGTGTGCTTCGTGCCAGAGGTAATCAGAAGACACCAGGCCCCCTGGAGCCACCATGGGGTGCTAGAGACTGACTGAGCCTGAATCTCCTGCAAAGGCAACAGGGTTCTTAACTGCCAAACCATCTCTACAGCCCCCTTTTAGGTTCTTCACATCTATGTGGCCACCACTTCCCAAAATTAAATCCCTTTTTACTTGAAAATAGTTTATTTTGCCTCTACATAGTGAGAAACTTTTTTTTTTTTTTTTTTGGTTTTTCAAGACAGGGTTTCTCTGTAGCTTTGGAGCCTATCCTGGAACTAGTAGACCAGGCTGGCTTCGAACTCACAAAGATCCGCCTGCCTCTGCCTTCTGAGTGCTGGGATTAAAGGCGTGCGCTACCACTGCCCCGCCTGAAACTTTAAAAAAAAATTATTTATTATGTGTACAGTGTTCCTGTATCCCTGCAGGCCAGAAAAGAACGCCAGATCTCATCATGGAGGGTTGTGAGCCACCATGTGGTTGCTGGGAATCAAAGTAGGACTTCTGGAAGGGCAGCTAGTGCTTACCTGTTGAGCCATCTCTAGTCTCTGAGAAACTTGTTCTATCATTGTGGGAGCCCACAGAACTCCCCCATCTTGTAAAAACTTTTATGCAAATATTTGTGGGTTTTTTTTTTTTTTTTTTTTTTTTTTGAGACTGGGTCTTTCTGTGTATCACCCCTGGCTGTCCTAGAATCCACCATGTAGACCAGTCTGGTCTCAAACATAGAGACCTGACCTGCTTGTATCTGCCTCCCAAGTGTTGGCATTATAGACCAGGACCACCACCAGCACCCGGTCTTGCAAATATTGTAAACTCTCCCAACCACCAAAATTTTTGTTTAAGAAAAGGCCCTGTTACAGAGTAGTTGTCCCTTTCCCTTCCCCCTCATCCATAAAAAATGATGTTGTGGGGTTTAACCTGAGCCAATTAGGGACCGCCTAGCTACACCCTGCATTAGGGATAAAGGACAGTTTATCTTGGCCATGCATTGTGTACTAGCCAATTTGGTACCTGTAGTACTTATTTTGTTTTTCTAACAAAGCAAATTGCCTTGCCAGATTTCTTTTGCCTTATTCATGTGTTTCTTTGTGCAACATTAAGAATGTTCTTTTCTAAGATTCTGTAGGTTCATACCAGAATTAGGTTTGTTCCATCTTTTATGTTGTTGTTTTGTTTTTATTATTTTTTTTCAAGACAAGTTTCTTTGTTGTAGCTTTGGAGCCTGTCCTGGCCCTTGCTTTGTAGACCATGGTGGCCTCGAACTCACAGAGATCCACCTGCCTCTGCATTCCAAGTGCTGAGATTAAAAGTGTGTGCCATTACTACTTGGTTAGTCCCATCTTTTAAAACATATCTGATCGTCCCCAACTTGGATCCTGTCTTGGGATTGAACAAAAGATTTCCCACTTGCCAAGTATGAGCTTCAATACTGAGACACATCTCCCACCCAAACACGTTTTCGGCACTTGGTGTTCTGGTTTCCTTATGTCTTGTTTTGGAGCTAGCGATTGAACCCGGGACCTCCATACTGAATAGTTCCTCTAGCACTGAGCTCACTCTCAACCTCTTTAGTTTAGTTGCACAGGCTGACCTTGAACTTCCAATCTGCCAGTCTCAGCCTCCCAGGTAAAGACTGTGATTTTGGCAGGGTTTCTAGTCCAGGCTGGCCTTGAATCTTTTATGTAGTCAAGGATGACATTGAATTCCTATTCCTACTGACTCTCCAGTGTTGGAATTACAAGCACAGGCCATATGACACACCTGGTTTATTCCATACTAAGGACAGAATTCAGAATTCAGACATACTACTAACTGAACCTAAGCTTTCCTTGTTTTTTTTTGTTTGTTTGTTTGTTTGTTTGTTTTTGAGACAGTTTTCAGCCCAGGCACTCTAATTTGCTATATAGACCAGACTGGCCTGTAACTCATGGAGACCTGCCAGCATTTTCCTCCCAAAGTCATGGGGACAAAAGTCTGTGCCACCATGTCCAGCCCTTCTTTGTTTGTTGTTGGGTTCTTTTTTCCTCAGTGGATGATCAAATCCAGGGCATTTTTTTTTTTTTTTTTTTTTTGGTTTTTCGAGACAGGGTTTCCCTGTGGTTTTG
>NW_026067904.1:4070174-4107463 GCF_014885135.2 Alexandromys fortis | reverse complement strand
CTCACCTGGTCTCTGTGGTACTGCATGCACACTGTGCACATGGATACAGATAAAACACTCATACACACAAAATAAAAATAATCTAAAAATGTTTTTAAAATTCAAAAAAGTTATAAAAACAAAATAAAGAAGAAAACATTAAGGACAGGGATGTAGTTCAGTTGACAGAGCGCCCGTGAAGCATGTGCAGAGCCCTGGGAACAGTCCTCAGCATCACATGAAAAACTGGACACATGGTGCAATAATAGCTGTAATTCCAGCATTGAAGGAGCAGAACAAACTCCATTCTGAGAAAGAACTCCATTTTAGACAGGATTTAACTGTGTTGGGAATGCAGCCCAATAAAATCATAAGCATTCCAAAGAAACTGTGTCTGTCTTGGTCAAAGTTTGGACCACCATGGTGTCCAAACAACATCTGTTCACATCTGCTTGCTTCAAATGTCCTTGTAAGTCAGCATGTCTTGCCTTTTATGAGCTCTTATAAGTGCCGCTATGTCTATCAATTTTTAATAAAGATAATACTATCTTTGGGGAAAAAAAGTCCTTTGTAAGTATCTGATTAACTGCTGTTTTGACTGCTTTAAAATTCCCCTATACCCCAATTAATGAATTCAAAAGTTGTATACTTTCACCCAATCCCCAAACGCCAAAACTTGTTCCACCCTGCCTTATAATTTTCCTTTTAAAACCCCTTACCCAGCCGGGCGATGGTGGCGCATGCCTTTAATTCCAGCACTCGGGAGGCAGAGGCAGGCGGATCCCTGTGAGTTCGAGACCAGCCTGGTCTACAAGAGCTAGTTCTAGGACAGGCTCCAAAGCCACAGAGAAACCCTGTCTCGAAAAACCAAATAAATAAATAAATAAATAAATAAATAAATAAATAAATAAATAAATAAAAAACCCCTTACCTTAAAGCTGGGATTGTTCTCCCCAACCCCGCTGTGGCAGTATGCTGGATTACAGAGTTGCCTAACTTGTAATCAATAAACCCCAGTGTGTTTTCTTCAGATACCGGCTCTGTGTGGTTGTCTTGTTTGGGAGTCCCGTGACATGGCCATAACAACATATAACATGTGAAGACCAGAGAATCAGGAGTTCAAAGTCATTCTTGACTATGTATGGATGTAAGTGTGAGGCCAACTTGGGCTCGATGGCAAAACAACAACAAAACAGACAATATTTCATAATAATCCTTTGAGGTAGGCAATGATATACAGACTGTTTTACAAATCATAACCCGGACTCAATAACACATGAGCATGTTCACAGAAACTCAGAGTGAGGGCTGGAATTTGAAATCATAAAGTCTGAGTCCAGAGTGATTGCTCTTAATCATGACAGCATTTCCCTTAAGAGATGAGGGAAAGCTAGCCATCTGTGTGGTATCCACCCCAGGGGACAGTTTTCTGGTAAGTAGCTGAGCCATGTTAGGGCAACTTACGGCAACATGTCAGGATCAGGCAGAATGCTGGGACTCCTAAGCTCTGGAGTATTTTCCCTTTTCTATTAGATTGGGTTTAGAGTAGACTAGATTTCTGTATTACGTTGCTGGAAGCTGCTGGCCCGCACCTTTACTCCCAGCATTTGGAAAGCAAAGGCAGGCAGATTTCCGAGTTCAAAGCCAGCATGATCTACAGAGTTTCAAGACAGCCATCGCTACACAGAGAAACCCTGTGGGGGTGGAGGTGGGTTTTCTGTGTTACAGGCAGAAAACAAGAAATACCACAACCCTTGCCATACTGAAGACATCTATTGCCTCCAGTTTCTTTCTCTTGCTTAATTTCCATCCTGTTTTTCTTTTTCCCGGGTTGGTGGAGACTGAATCTCGAACTGCACGCACGCAAGGCAAAGCTGTGCCACACAGAGCTACAGACCCACTGTGTTTGTTTCATCAGTTCTGACCATTGCCTGCAGATGAGATGAAACAGATTTTTTTCTAAATTCTGTTCCCCTGCCTTTCAGTATCAGTTAAAGACAAAGACAGTGCTGGGTGGTGGCGCACACCTTTAATCCCAGGAGGCAGGGACAGGGGGATTGCTGAGAGTTTGAGATCAGCCTGGTCTACAGAGCAAGATTTACCTCCTGGCAGTTTGGCAACCAGGGAGCAATATCTCCCCTAGCTCTGGGCTGTTTAATGGCTGTAAAGCACCACCCTGGGAGCAATAGACTGAGGCCTTTTCCCAGACATCACATTCTAAAACATCCAGCCAGAAAAGACCTTCACTGTGGGAAATTTATTTTGATTACAGTTGGAATTTGCTTCTTATTCAAAAGAGAAAAAGATAAAGAAAATCACAAAAACCTGATCTCTGGGGCTGGGTGGTGGTGGCGGCACACGCCTTTAAACCCAGCACTTGGGAGGCAGGCGAATCTCAAAGCAAGTTCAAAGCTAGCCTGGTCTACAGAGTGAGTTCCAGGACAGTCAGGGCTGTTGTTACACAGAGAAACCCCCGTCTCAAAAACAAACAATAACAACAACCACCACCGCCCCCATCTCTGGTTTTCTGCTTCCTTCTTTCTGGCTCTAAGCCACATGACCATACAGTTTTCAGTTTCTCAGGCAGACAGGAAAAGTCAGACACTGCCAAACTTGCCCTCAACAGCAATAAGCACTTCACGTCTGTGACAGTAATTACAAAGACTGCCGTGGAGGCCCTTTCCATAAAGCATAGGGTGTCGCTATTCTTTCCCAAAAGCTTTGGCTGGGTTCTCAAAGCTTGACTCCTAAAACACTGAACATTCCGTTCCCTCAGGCTTTGTTTACATACGAGTAATTATGTACTAGACTTTAAAGTCAGACATTTATGTGTATGCATGTGTCTGTTTGTGTTCATGTGCAGCTCATATATGTGATGCTTGGGGTGTGCGATCTCTTGGAACTGGAGTTACAAACCGTTATGAGCTGCCATGTGGGTGCTAGGAACCCACTCATTCTACTTAGCCTCTTCAGCTTCTGGGGCTGCCTAGTCGTCCTAGCTGTACATGGGTATTCTGCTGATGTCATCTGGGGCTTCTGGTGATGAACCACAGACGTTGAGTAGATGCGGCCTGGGCCACCCCTAAAGCTGAGTCAGCCTGTCCTTCTCCAGCGCAAAGGGAAGCTAAAGAGGCCAGGTGCCAAGTCTGACATTCAGCCTGGAACACTCTCAGTGGGCCTGGTTCTGGCAGCCTTTGGCTTGATCTAAGCTGCCCACTTCTAGGCCACTTTCGAAGGCCGACACTCGGTCAGGCCGAGTGATGTAAGCGTGGGCGAATGGGGAGAAAAGCCGTTGACAGCTCCGAATTGCGTTGCTAACGTGGGCGACTGCTCGGGTATGGCCAGAGCTCACTAGGCTGCTGCTCCAAGTGCCACCTGCAGCCTCCCGGACAAAGCTGTCGCGCGACCAGAACTACAACTCCCGGCGAGCTCTGCGCCGCGGCCTGACCGGGGTGACCCGGCAAACACTGCGCCGGCCGGCCTGATACCGGTGAGCCGCACTGGGTGGGCTCCGCGCCCGCAAGGGGACCCCAGTAGGGTCCAGGTCTTCCCGGAGGGCTTCTCTCACTATCATCTGCCTGAGACTCGGCGCCCACCAACGAAAGACAGCTGCCTATACGCTAAGCAGCGCCAATCACAAAAATGTGCGGACTAAGGCCACGTGACTAGTGGGGCGGTACTCCCAGAGCTCCGGGATCTCTATGGTTCTCACCGACTCGCTAGAGGACGTTCGGTCCACTGGAGGACTCCCTACATTCTTCCTCCATTACCTCACTGCCTCCGGTGGCTGCTGGGATAGAGGAGGACTCGGGTCCCGACTCGACTCAGTCCTCCACCCGCCCCGGGAATACCTCTAGTTCTCCCCGGCCGCCGCCGCCCCGCCGCTTCCTCCTCTGCCCTCCTGCCGGCCTCCTTCGGGCGTCCTCACCCGCCTTGGGACTCGGCTTTTCTCGGGAGCCTCCACCCAGACGAATGGCTCCATGAAGCAGGAGGAAAAGAAGGCAGATCGCGAGAGGTCCCGTCTGCCCCGGCCGCGTCTGGGTCAGGAGAAAAGGTGGGAAATTCTAGGGGGGCTGTGCCGTGCTTTCTCTTGCCAGGCCTTCTCGAGGCCTGCTCAGCTCCGAGCGGACTGTGTCCTGGAGCTTGGGGTCCCGAGGTGCAGGGCGAGGGGTCCCGGGGCGCCGTGGGGGAGGGGCTCACGGAGGCGGACACCGCGGGTGGGCAAGGCCTCCTTGGGCTGCGTGTCCCCGCCCGGGACCGACGAGGTCGTGAGGCCGTGTGCCCAGGGGTCTGGGTGGCCGCGATCGGCCCCGGCCAAGGTGGCGAGGCAGCTGCCGTAGCCTCCGTGCCTGTACTCCCTCCAGGAAACAGTCGGAGGAAAGTTTGGTGGTCTCCTGCGCCGCCTGGTGGCCCCCTACCCAGCGTCCCCCCCTCCCCCGCCCGGCGTCTGGATTCCACCCCCGCGGCCCGGACCCAGTTGCTCTACCCGTCGCTCTGTCGTTCCCCCAACTCCCCCAGCGCCCTGTACTCTCCTGTCCCACATCCTCCTTTTCACCTTTTTCGTCTGCCTGTTCTACCCCTTCCGGCTCCGGTCTCTTCTTTCCCTCTTGTCTCATCCTTTTCTTGCTTCACTCTTCCATTTTTATCTCTTCTTTTTTCCGTCCCGCTCCATTTTCCACATCTACTTGTAGCCCCCCCCCCCTGCTTACTATCATCCCTTCCTCTTTAACTTTGGGTTTTATGCTCCTCTTCGGAGCTGTGTGTTTTGTCCTTCATTCCTTGCCCTCATCTGACTCCTTTTGCTCACTTATTCCTTCGGGCCTATCTGCTTTCATTGCCCTCTCTTAGGATTCAGTGGGTGGGGCCTGGAGTCTGCTTTGCATAAATTCTGTAGTACTGGGGAAGTGGGGAAGGTGGAAGAGGTTGTGAAGAGATTTATGCAAGACTGAGTAAGGATGAATGGCTCCACCAACACTTACCGTTTCCTCCTGGCACAAGATGCCTTGTTCTCAGGGGCCTAGCATGTTGTCAGGTAATTTTTTAAGACTTGGGAGTATGTTTGTATGCTCTACCTGTGGAGAGCCTAAAGTGATAGAGAACTGGAAAGCAAGTTTTGATTGACCTCAGTGTGTTGGGGGGGTTATTTGTGTGTGTGGTTTTGTTTTTCGAGACAGGGTTTCTCCGTAGCTTTTGGAGCCTGTCCTGGAACTAGCTCTGTAGACCAGGCTGGTCTCGAACTCACAGAGATCCGCCTGCCTCTGCCTCCCGAGTGCTGGGATTAAAGGCGTGCGCCACCAACGCCCGGCTATTTGTGTTTTAGTAAATAAAGCTTGCCTAAAGATCAGAATGCAGAATTAAACCACTAGAGGCCAGGCAGTGGTGGCTCACATCTTTAATCCTAACATTCTGAAGTACACGCCTTTAATCCCAGCACTAGGGAAGTGGAGAGGTGGGGGTGTGATGGGTGGGTAGAGAGAAGAATATTAGGCGGGAAAAGACAGAAGCTGACTGCAGTCTGGAGAGCTCTCCAGTCTCCGCACTCTGAGGACAGGATGGCTCCTTAGTCTAAGCCTTGGTAAGGACTCTCTAGTGGCCTGGCTGCTTTGCTTTTCTGATCTTCAGGCAAGCTTTATCTATTAGGACACAGATAAAATATCACTATGGGGGAGCTGTGGGGGTTACTAATGTGTGTCTTATTCAAGTAGAATATAGCCTTTGATCTTCCACGGGTCTTCCATTCCTTTTCTCATATTTAGCATGAGAAATGTTTTGAAGAAAGAAGACCCTTATTCTCCATCTGGTTTTGTTTGTGTCAAAAATTTCCCTGTTAAATTGTAACTTTTTAGCCTGGCTGTGGTGGACAAGCTTTTCATCCCAGGGACTTATCCCAGGAATCTGAAAATGTTTTCTGTGGTAAAATCTCTTGACTCTTGTCTGTGTTAAATTAAGATAAGCCTGCTGTAAAGCTGGGTGTGGTGTAGCACACTTTCAGTTCTAACACTGGGGAGGTAGAGGCAGGTGGATCTCTGAGTTCCAGGCCAGCCTGGTCTACAGAATCAGAACCAGAACATCCAGGGCTACACAGAGAAACCTTGCCTCAATATAAACAAACAAACATTTTGTAACTTTTGCAAAAACCTCTGCACTTCCTGACTTTGTTCACTGACACTTGCCTTTCCGTCTTAGGTATTGCAAGAAGGAATGGAATTGGAAAAAAGAAGATTCATGCCAGAGACAAAGTAGCTTTCCTTTCCTATTGTAGCTGTTTCCTCTGGGACTATAAACTCTCTGTGTTCAGTGAGTATTACCTTGGGCATACTTGAAGTGGAAATTTTGTTGCGGTTTTTTGGTTTTGGCTTGTGTCTGGATTTAAAGTGTGTAAGTGTACCTCATTCATATTTCGCTCAGATTCTGTGGGGTGGTCCTTGTGTTGTTGAAAATTTTATACTTTTTAAAATTACATTACTTACTGTGTATGTACACATGTGTGCATGTGCAGAGGTCAGGGAGGAGTCAGTTCTCTCCATGTGGTTCTAGGTGGAGATCAAACTCAGTATTTCAGGCTTGGTGGCAAGTGCCTTTACTTTTTATTGTGTGTGTGTGTGTGTATGTTTTATTTTTTAATTTTTTTTCAAGTAGGGTTTTCTCTGTGTAGCTCTGGATGCCCTAAAACTCATCCTGTAGACCAGGCTGGCCTTGAACTCACTGTCAGCTGGAATTAAAGGCTTGTGCCACTCCTAGCAGCCCCCAATCACTTACATTTATTTATTTATTTATTTATTTATTTATTTATTTATTTATTTATTTATTTATTTATTTATTTATTTATGGATTTCCGAGACGGTGTTTCTCCATAGCTTTGGTTCCTGTCCTGGAACTAGCTCTTGTAGTCCAGGCTGGCCTCTAACTCACAGAGATACCGCCTGCCTCTACCTCCTGAGTGCTGGGCTGTATGTAAATTTTGAATGTAGTTCTGGGGTTTATTAAGGGTAGCGTGCTCAGGAGCTTGTACTGTACCTCCAGTGCACAGCCCAAAAGCCATTCTCCCCTGTGAGGGAGACATGAGAGAAAATGTCTACACTTTATTTATTTATTTATTTATTTTTGGTTTTTCGAGACAGGATTTCTCTGTGGCTTTGGAGCCTGTCCTGGAACTAGCTCTTTGTAGACCAGGCTGGCCTCGAACTCACAGAGATCCACTTGCCTCTGTTTCCCGAGTGCTGGGATTTCTAGCTGGGAAGTGGTGACTCTGCTTTTAATCCAGCATGGGGAGGCAGAGGCAGGTGGATCTCTTAAGTTTGAGGCCAGTCTGGTCTACAGGGTGAGTTCCAGGACAGCCAGGGCTACACAGAGAAACCTGTTCGAAAAAAAGGAAAAGGAAAAAAACAAAATTGAGGCCCCCCAAAATGTAACCTTGTGCTGTAGGTCACATAGCAGGGCTATGGTTGGGGTGGGGTAGGCAGGAGGGAAAACCAAAAGTATTATCTGGGAGTTAGGGCACACACCTTTAATCCTAGCACTCAAGAGACCTAGACACAGTCAACTGCTGTTACAGAGAAACCCCTGTCTTGGGAAACAAATATTAGCCCCTGTAACTCATTTTCTTTAAACTGATACAAGAATGTAGACTTTTGTTTTGGTTTTTTTTTTGTTTGGTTGATATTTATTGAGACATGATTTCACTATGTAGCCCTGGCTACCCTAGAGCTTGCTGTGTAGACCAGGCTGACCTCAAATTTAGAAATCCCCTGCCTCTTCAAGGAGAATGCTGAGGGTAAAGGTGTGTGCCACTAAGCCCAGTGGGGTTTTGTTTACTTGTTTGTGAGACAAGGTCTAGCCTAGGCTGGCCTGCTTGTGGCAATCCTACTTCATACTCTCCATTGCTGGGATTACAGTGGAGGCATATGCCTACCTCCATCTCTGAGCGTTTTGTTCTTTCTTGTTTTATCTGAAATAGTTTTAAATAGATAGTAAAAGTAATTGCATTGGTTTGTGTTTTGTGAGGAACTCTGTATCTATATGGCAGTTGCCTTCTTTTACCCGGGAAGTTGAGATAGTTTCATGGAGGCCATACTGGCCTCAGACTCCCTGTGTGGTTGAGTGTCCATGAGCACTCACTCCCTGTGTGGTTGTGCATATACAGGAACAATCCTGTCTCTTGCCTCTCTCTCCTGAGTTTTGGGATAATAGGCATGTACCACCACTTTCACACTTGACTATTTTAAAAAACAGAAATAATTGGAATGGTTACCAGAATGTAGCATCTCCCATCTGACTGTTTCCTGGAACAACACCATAAATAGGCCTGGGTATCAGCTCAGGCACTACACCAGTACTCAGGATAAAATTATTACATTGAATTTCACTTCACCTCTTCAGTGTCTCAAGAAAACCACAGCCTGTTCCCATCTGAGGAAGGCTCATTTGAAGGCACATCTGGAACAGCTTTTACCCACCTTCCAATTTTTTATAAGGTCATGTCCTCTGAGAAGCTATTGTAAGGATTGTCTTCAGAAATAATAGAAGTTTTTATACTTCTAGGCATTTAACTATGATTGCTATTTGAAATGGGACCCTTTAAAAAAATCTCTAGCATTCCATATATATCCGTTTGTTTGTGATAATAACATACTTAACAAATAGTTTTTTTTTAATGTTCTGAATGCTTTAATTATTTAAAGCATTAAACATTTAATTAATGTTTTAATGTTTTGGTGTGTTTCTACAAAGTTACATAAGTAAAATAATCTCAGTTCATTCTTTTTTTTGTTTTGTTTTTGGTTTTTCGAGACAGGGTTTCTCTGGTTTTGGAGCCTGTCCTGGAACTAGCTCTGTAGACCAGGCTGGTCTCGAACTCACAGAGCTCCGCCTGCCTCTGCCTCCCGAGTGCTGGGAGTAAAGGCGTGCACCACCACCGCCCGGCTTCTTTTGGTTTTTGGAGGGGGGCTGGTGTGTATCTCTGTAAATCAGGCCAGCCTGATTAGAGATCTTTCTGCCTCTTCCTCCTTAGTGCTAGGATTAAATGGTTTCATTGTTTCTGAGTCAGGGTCTCACTTTGTAACTCTTGACTGGTTTTCAAGTTCTTTCTGCTTCTTCCTTAGTGCTGGAAGGCCTCCAGTGTTCTTCATGGTTTCTGCCATCACAGAATGAAAACCATGAATGATTTATTAGAGGCCATTACTTTATCAAGGTCTTTTAGACTATAGGGAATCTGTTATAGCATTGTATTAATAGTAGTTAATGTGCCTGAGGACTGCCAGGTTCCTTTCATGCCTTCCTATCAAATAGCCCTATGTGAGTGACTAGGTGTGGTGGCACACAACTTTATTTATTTTTTTAAAGATTTATTTATGTATACAACTTTCTGCCTCCATTTATACTCACACACCAGAGGAGGGTGCCAGATGGTTTGGAGCCACCATGTGGTTGCTGGGAATTGAACTCAGGACCTCTGGAAGAGCAGCCAGTGCTCTTACCCACTGAGCCATCTCTCCAGCCCAGGCACACAACTTTAATCCCAGCACTCAGAGACAGAGGAAGGGAGGCTCTCTTGATGACATCCTACATAAAAGGACTTGAAAGAAGGAAGCTTTTGCTTTTTGCCTGTTTGTCCCATTTTCACCAGCAAGTTTCCTATCCATTTGCTGAGGCATTCCTTCCTGGCATTTGAATCCACTTCTGGATTCCAATATAGACTGAACACCAACAGTTCTCAAGGAATTCCCCAGAACCCTATAACAGATTGAGACTGCTGAGATCCAGTCTTATAGACTGAATGATCAAATTCTTGGTCTTTCTGTTAAGACATTGGACTACCCAGACCAAAGCCTATAATCTACTCTATTGAATTATATATATGTATGCTGGCCTCAGCCTCCCTCTTCATCGTGAGTGCTGTGAGTAAAGGTGTGTGCCACCATGCCAGCCATTGAGAATAATCTACAGTGAGTTCCAAGACAGGGCTATGTGGAGAGACCTGTCTAAACAAACAAATAGCCCAGTGTTGTGGCAGCTTTCACAAAAATGTTAATTTAACGCTTGCCTGAGTTTGCAGTCAGACTTTGGACTTCAGAGTTGGAATTTGAGCCAGAGTTGGCAGCTAGATTGTTATCTCAAAGCCAAAGTTCTGTCCTTAGAAGGTGGGGGCATCTCTGGTTGTCTTTGAAATGGGCTTTGGAAAGAGACACACAGGGAGAAGGAAAGCTTGACCAGCTGTGTCAGTTATGGCGGCCTCATGTTCTTTTTTTTTTTTTTTTTCTTTCAATTTCTGGTTTATGACACCAGTATTTGGCTTTCTGTGTTCTACTCATCTGTATATATACAATAGGTCTGTGGAGTCTAGGAGATGGTGTCAGATCCTCTTGGAACTGGATGGAGATACAGGCAGTTGTAAACTGCCCGATGTGGGTTCTGGGAACAGAACACAACCCAGGTCCTTTGCAAGAGCAGCAAGTGCTCTTGAACACCAGCCTCATGTTCTTGTCCTAATACTGGCCTTGTACTAAATTATAAATATTGGCAATCTAAGAGAAATTATATTAATTCCTGCAACCATAAATTGCCACCCAGGCAGACAAATAACACTGTAATGGATCACTAAATGCCCCATGGTCATTTAAAACATTTTATTTCTGGTTGTTTGTATTTGAGATGGGTTTCTATGTGTTGCTCTGGCTATCCTGGAACTCATCTGTAAACTGGGTTGTTCACTTGAAGAGATCCACTTTCCTCTGCCTCCTAATGCTGGGATTAAAGGCTCATGCCACCATACTCAGCTTTACATCAGGCTTATTTTAATTTAATACAAACAAGTGCCAAGAAACTTTACCACTGAAAACATCTTTAGATTACTAGGACTAAAGACTAAATGCTATCACTGCAAGGCCAGACCTGTATTCTTTTTTTTTTCTTTAGTTTTGTTTTTGTTTTTTTTTTTTAATATTTATTTATTTATTATGTATACAATATTCTGTCTGTATGCCTGAAGGCCAGAAGAGGGCGCCAGACCTCTTTACAGATGGTTGTGAGCCACCATGTGGTTGCTGGGAATTGAACTCAGGACCTTTGGAAGAGCATGCAGTGCTCTTAACCATTGAGCCATCTCTCCAGCCCTTTAGTTTTGTTTTTTGAGACAGGGTTTCTCTCTGTATCCTTGGCTGTCCTGGAACTAGCTTTGTAGACCAGGCTGGCTCCAAAGTCACAGAGATCTGCCGCCTCTGCCTCCTGAGTGCTGGGATTAAAGGTGTGTGCCACTATGCCTGCCTGGACCTGTGTTCTTAATTGCTGGGCCATCTTTGCAGCCCCTGTTTAGGAGGACTTTTGAGGCAAGACCAATGAAGTACTGGAACTAAAGGCATGTGCCATCAATGCCCAGCTAAAGCAGTTGTAAAATCTGCTCAAAGTAAGCCTTTGAGTCATCTCATGTTAGCTGAGTGCTGTGGCCAAGTTCAGGACAGAGTAGTCACTGCTATATAGTGGGTGTGACAGTTTTTAAGATAAATTGAACCTAGGGGAGAATTTACGTGATGATTAAAGTATCCAAATGATGCCCTTTTTTGTTTTGTTTGTGTAAACATTGCAGGTATGAGCATGTGTAATGTCAGGAGATGTGATCTTTGAAGCTATGCTAAGTTCTGCTTGTTTCCATGTCCCCACCTTACTGGGGTTACAGGCACCCCACCACTATACTCAGAGAGTGTGTTGTTTTCTTTTTTTTTTTTCTTTCTTTTTCTTTTTGATTTTCGAGACAGGGTTTCTCCATAGCTTTTGGTTCCTGTTCTGGAACTAGCTCTTGTAGACCAGGCTGTCCTCGAACTCACAAATAACTTTTGTTGTTGTTTTGGTGTTTTTTTTTTTTTCTTTTGAGACAGGGTTTCTCCGTAGTTTTAGAACCTGTCAAGCTCAGGCTGATCTTGAACTCACAGACCCACCTGACTCGGCCTCCTAAGTGTTTGGCACTGCCATGCCTGTGTGTATAATTCTAATGTGAGTGCTGGAGATAAAGGTGCTGGATCTGTTGTGCTTGTGTGTAGCAGTCAATTTACTGAAGCATCTTTCCAGTCTCCAGTTTGATGCATGGCCCCACTATGTAGCCCTGATTCCTGGGACGCAGACCACACTGCCCTGAACTTGTAGAGATCTGCCTGCTTCTGCTTTAAAGGCACGTACCACCACACCTGAGGCGTACTTGTGTGTGTTGTCTGTTTTGTTTTTTTGCTTTTAAAAAAAAGTGTTTGGGAGCCAGGCGTTGGTGGCGCACGCCTTTAATCCCAGCACTCTGGGAGGCAGAGGCAGGCGGATCTCTGTGAGTTCCTGTCTCTGTGAGACAAGCCTGGTCTACAAGAGCTAGTTCCAGGGCTGGAGAGATGGCTCAGAGGTTAAGAGCACTGCCTGCTCTTCCAAAGGTCCTGAGTTCAATTCCCAGCAACCACATGGTGGCTCACAACCATCTGTAAAGAGGTCTGGTGCCCTCTTCTGGCTTTCAGGCATACACACAGAATATTGTATACATAATAAATAAATACTAAAAAAAAAAAAAGCTAGTTCCAGGACAGGCTCCAAAAACCATAGAGAAACCCTGTCTTAAAAAAAAAAAAAACCAATAAATAAATAAATAAATGAATAGATAAATAAATAGGGTTTGGGGAGATAACTCAAACACGTAAAAGTGTGTATATTCCTTTGAGGATCCTGAGCTCAGTTCCCCAGTTGGGTATAAATCAGTATTTTTTATACTCTGAAGAAGAAAGTATACCCATTAGACATGGGAGCTGAGGCTTCAGCAGCCTGCAAGGGAAAGGGCTGGGTCCTTGAACACTGAGAGTAAGCCTTAACTATTTGCAAGGCTAAGTAATCTTAAGATCTATGAGATTATTTTTATTAATTCCTGAGACCATAAATTGCCTACTACTACTACTACTTCCCTTAGCTTCGTGTTGAAGCGTGGGCAGTGTCTCCATCTGGTGGATTTCAGTGTTAACTACGGTGTTCATGTTGATTGTGGAGGCTGTGTAGGAAAAGATTACTGCTGCAGATTCTTGAACTTGGCCCAGGAACTTTGCATGGCACCAGCCAAGGCCTCTGTGGGTCACAGTGTTACATGCTTTGATTAAGGGAAAGTTTCTGTGCCCAAAGTCACATACCGACGACACAGCCTTGGTAGTTATGAGGGTGGGGAAGGAGAACAGATTCACAGTTTTAGAAGAGGTAGTAGAACATATCATTTAAAGGATTTGTTATGGGGGTTTCTTTTGTTTTTGTGATACTAGTAATAGACTCTTCAGTTCCTCTATTACTCTTAAGTTGTACTTAGAATCCCTAACAAGGTTCAGGAGTGCTGATGTCTCTTGATCATTGTAGACTCTGAGGTGCCTGCTGTGGTGTGGGGTATGCTTAGAATTACATTATAAAAAACGGGAAGATGTTTTGTTTTGTGTTGAGGTGTGTGTTCTATTGTCTTTTTTTGGAGGGAGGGGGGTTTTGATAGGGTTTCTGTGTAACTGTGCTGCCTGTCCTAGAACTCACTTTATAGACCAGGCTGGCCTTGAACTCAGAGATTCACCTGCCTCTGCCTCCAGAGTGATGGGATTAAAGGCACCAAAGGCAACTCTTAGTATTTGACTGCTTGCAGTTTTAGAGGGTTAATCCAAGGTGCAGGAAATCAGGCATGGAATAGGAACAGGAGCTCAGAGTTTTACATCTTGATTCATAGGCAGAAGGCAGAAAGAGAAAGACTTTTGAAACCTTAAAGCCTACCTCTCCTCAGACCTCTGCAGTGACATACTTCCTCCAACACAGCCACACCTTCTAATCTCCCCCCCAATCCATTAACTGGGAGCTTGTGGGGCCATTCTCATTCAAACCACCACAGCGTGTTGTGTGCCTTATGTGTGCAGGCACCTTCAAAAACTAGAAGAGGAGTTAGAGGTACTGGAGTTGAATTTATAGAGAACCACCTGGTGTAGGCCACCTGGTGTGAGTGCTAGAAACTTGGATCCTATGAAAGAACAGCCAGTGCTATTAACTACTGATTATCCCTACAGTCCCTAAAGAGAAAGTTTTGGTACAGTTTTTATGAGAATCCACAAGTCTGTAAAAGGGTCTCAATAATTGATTTGGGTATAGGATAGGGACAAGCACTCACAGACACAGCCAATTAGATGCCACCACTGATCCAGCTGCCTTCATCCAGTTGTTCTGCCTAGGGGTGAAGAGGGCCAACTGCAAACTGCCTCTCCACCTGCTCCGCTCCAGCTACCCAAGAGAGCAAGAGAGTGTGCCACCTTCTCCATCAGTATATAAGCTATAAGCAGATAAAACCATGCCCTAGGACTTGCTTCCCCCAAAAGTCATTGGCTAAATGGATCGAAATCCCACCACATTTCTCCCTTTTTTCCTAAATAAGAAGGTTCTAATCCTATCAGTTACTTACAATAAGAATAATTATCAAGTATTTTGCAGAAGAAAAGGTTATAACATAAACAAAAATTAAACTACAACCAACAAGAACAGTATCAAGCAGGAAACACATACTAATATGTCCAGGCCATATTTTATTGGCAAATTATAGTGATTATTTCAATAGCTGTCCTATCCTGGAAAGTCTAAGTCTTGTACCTAATACGCCCTAGCTAAGATGTGAGGGGATAGTAACTGACTGTCTAGGCTTCAACCCCATTTAAGACCTGAGAAGGAAAATAGTATTGCCTTAGTAAGCAGGAAGTGCAAGCGAGTGACTTCCAAAAGATGCAAGGGAAGACAACAGCTGACTACCAGGACAGATACCCAAAGTCTCTCTGCAACGTTGGGGCAACCAACTTTGACTTTAGGCCTAGAATATCTGACAGACCATTTCAGAAGCAGGAGCATTGTTAGTGTTGTTTGTATTGATGGTGATAATAGTTGGTGGCTGAGATGTTTTCTATCAGTATCATGGTTCATTTTACATTTTTTACTTTTATTGTAATGTTTGCTTTATTTTGGCAAATATGTAAAGTATTAGATTCCTTCAAAATTGTTCATTAAGAGGGGAGTAAGCAGTACATTTTAAGCTTAAGTGAAATAAACTGATTGTATGGAAGCATATGCCTATAATTCTAGCATGGGAGGTTGAGGTAAGAGGATCAGGAGTTCAGGACTAGATTGGGCAATATAAAACCTTGTATAAAAAAAATAATAACCCAGACACGGAAAGACAATTATCACATGTACTCACTCATAGGCGGTTTTTAAACATAAAGCAAAGAAAGCCTACACACCACAATTCCAGAGAATTTAGACAACAATGAGGACACTAAGAGAGACGTACATAGATCTAATCTACATGGGAAGTAGAAAGGAGAAAAAGACAAGATCTCCTAAGTAAATTGGGAGCATGGGGACCTTGGGAGGAGGCAGGGAGTGGAGCTCAATAAGTAATAAGACAACAATAGAACAGTGACTATAACACTATTTTATGTTTTTGTTTTGTTGAGATAGGGTCTCACTGTATAGCTCTAGCTAGCCTCAAACTCAGATCTGCCTGCTTCTGCTTCCTGGGTGCTGGGATTAAAGGCATGAACTACCATGCCCAGACTGAAAAACTCTTCTTAATGAAATAGTTCGTAGGTATGAAGTGCTTAAGAGGAGACAAATTGACAATTGGCTAACCTTCAAGGCAAAAGTTACCCAGAGAGTTCTTGGGGCTTTATTGTCATTTTTTAAAAATATTTATTTATTTATTAATTATGTATACAATATTGTCTGTGTATGCCTGCCGGCCAGAAGAGGGCACCAGACCTCATTACAGATGGTTCTGAGCCACCATGTGGTTGCTGGGAATTGAACTCAGACCTTTGGAAGAGCAGGCACTGCTCTTAACCTCTGAGCCATCTCTCCAGCCCCCTTTATTGTCATTTTTAATGTTAGACAGTATCTCTTGCTGAACATGGAGCTAACTGATTGGCCATGACTGGCTGATCACTGAACTTCCAGAAACCTCCTATGTGACCAATGCTTGGCCTGTTTCTTTATCTTTTTCTCTCTCTTTTGTTCTTTGAGACGGGGTTTCTCTATAAAACAGTCCTGGCTGGCTGTCCTGGAATTCACTTTGTAGACCAGGCTGGCCTCAGACTCACAGAGATCCACCTGACTCTGCCTCCGAAGTGCTGGGAGTAAAGGCGTGTGCCACTACTACCCAGTTCTTGGCTTTTATCATGAGTGATGGGAATATTAATTCGGGTTCTCCTGCTTGTGTGGTAAACACTTTACAAACAGTAAGTTGTCTTCACAACACTCTTTAATATGTTTATTATGTGTATGGGAGTTTTGCCTGCATGTATGCAGTGCCCATTAAGGCCAGCAAGATGGCATTGGATCCCTGAAATGGATTTTTAGATGGTGTGATTATCTGTAGATAATCCCACTATTTCATCTGCCATGTATTTTATGCCAAGTAGAATACATTGAGAACTGAGCATAGTGGCATCTATTGTAGGCTAGGACAAGCATGGCAGTGAGAAGAAAAGGCTTAAAATTGCCTGGATTATGGTTGAGGTATGTTAGCTTTGAGCCATTTTCTATTCCCCATTTGTTGACAAATTTTCTAAACTGTTTTTAGTATGTCCTATGTGCTTTTCTTATGTTCTTAGAAAAGGAACTAAATCTAGTGGGTATTATTGGGTATTAAATGAGCTGGGTAGTGATAGCACAAGCCTTTTAATCTTGCTGAGTAATGCTTCTTTATAGTAAAGGCTTGTCTATGTATATGTAGCTCTGGCTGTCCTATAACTCATTATATATACACCAGGCTAGCCTCAAACTCAGAGACAGGCCTGTTTCTGCCCTCACTTCCCAGGTACTCGAATTAGAGGCTTGCATCACCATGCCTAACTTGTAAAAAGGGTATTGAAATGTCTTCAATAAGGTGCACTCTGTTCCTGCCCCTTGGCCTTGATGGTGTCTTGGCATAGAAGAGCAGCTTATTGCCTGCTTCTCTCCATGGTGGCTATAAACTATAGATATAGAAACCCTTTAGGTTTCTGGTTTAGAACTTGGTGTTTCTGACCCACCCTTTTTTGACCATGTTAAAAAATTGGTCCTCCCCCCAGTTTCTTCCTGAGGGGGATATTGTCTGTGTCAAGGTCAGATAACAACTTGCTGTAGTCATTTTGGTCCTTCTACCATGTGAGTCATAGGGATCAAACACAGGTCATGAGGATTGACAGCAAATGTCTTTACCTATTGAGCCATTTCACCAGTCTTAGGCAGCTTTTAACTGATTTCATGCAAATACTAGTTTTTGTTCTTTTTTTGAATCATTCCAACCTGTACTTATCTGCTCTCTTTTGGGTTAGGGTTCTGCAGCATTCCAGATCGTGAACACCAAATCAGGATGGGAAAAAGACGTTGTGTTCCTCCCCTTGAGCCCAAGTTGGCAGCAGGCTGTTGTGGGGTCAAGAAGCCCAAACTATCTGGAAGTGGAACACACAGTCACGGGAACCAGTCCACAACTGTTCCTGGCTCTAGTTCAGGACCTCTTCAAAACCACCAGCATGTGGACAGCAGCAGTGGTCGAGAAAATGGATCGGACTTAACTCTGGGACCTGGAAACTCTCCTATCACACGAATGAATCCTGCATCTGGAGCTCTGAGCCCTCTTCCCCGGCCCAATGGAACTGCCAATACCACTAAGAATCTGGTTGTGACTGCAGAAATGTGCTGCTACTGTTTTGATGTACTCTACTGTCACCTCTATGGCTTCCCACAGCCACGACTTCCTAGATTCACCAATGACCCCTAGTGAGTAAATTAGGCACGGGACAGTGGAGGGCATGTTAGCATTCTGATTCTACTCTTAACGGTCTGTCTGCAGGGTTATGGGAACCGTAGACATTTTTGTTGGTGGTGCTTCGCATGACTTAGGGTGGAAGAGAAGTCACACTATGACACTGGAGAGAGACCTCAGTAGTGTTGAAGTCCAAGGGAATTTGTCTGATGGCCAAGCTTGGAGACTAGGGGTTTCATTGGGAGCTGATGCTTTTAAAAAGATTCTTTTGGTCCTAACATGTCTAAAGGTATCCTTTTTCATGCATGTGTGTATACTTGTATGTGCATGCACTGGGGTAGGGGCAGGCATGTATTTGTATAGTGGAGGCTCTTCAAGTGTTCTGCTTTGTTTCATTGTGTCAGGGATGATCTCAGTCTAACCCAGAACTGGTGGATATGGCTAGTCTCAACTAGCCAGCTTGGCCAGGGATCTACTATCGCCACCTTCTGAAGCCAGAATTACAGGTGGGCCACCACACCCACTGGCATTTATGTGGGTTCTGAGGATCTAAATTCTAGTCCTCCCAGTTGTACAGCACAGCTCTTCTGACCACCGAGCCATTTCCAGTGTGTTTAAGCAATATAACATAAAATGAAGAAAGGCAACGCCAATGTTTTCTTCCTTAAAATTGGAGGCAGCTCTGCCTTTTTTGTTGTTGTTGTTGTTGTTGTTGTTCAAGACAGAGTTTCTCTAAGTAGCTTTGGAACCTGTCTTGGAACTCTGTAGACCAGACTGGTCTCAAACTCAGAGATGCACTTGCCTCTGCCACCCGAGCGCTAGGATTAAAGGTGTGCACCACCACCACCAGGCTGCACTAGCTTTAAAAAACCTTTAATCCCAGTGCTTGGGAAACAAAGGCAGTGAAGTGAGTTCCAGAACAGCCTGGGCTACACAGAGAAACCTTGTCTCAAAAAAAAAAAAAAAAAAAAAAAAACAAAAAAAACAAAACAAACCAAAAAAAAAAACAAAAGAAAAAGCAAAGCACTTCCGATTTTGGATATGTGTTTTCAGGGATGCTTCTTTGGCATCCCCCCCCCTCCCCGTTGTTGGTGCTGTGCTGACTTTTTTGTTTTGTTTTGGTTTTGGTTGCTAAGGAGTTTGGGGCATCATGCTTTCTGAACATGTATTCTACCACTGTGTTATGCCCTTCACTCAGACCTTTTTTCATTTGTTTGTTCCAGGACAGCTTTGCCTGGAAGTCATTTTATAGTCCAGGCGACATTGAACTCACTGAGATCCCGACTGCCTCCCAAGAGCTGGGATTAAAGGCATTCTCCCCCCCCCCCCCCCCCCCCCCCCCCCCCCCGCCCCTGCTGAGGTTTGCAGAACCCTGAACAAAGTTGGGGAGTAGAAAGAAGGTCCTTGCTTTGGGACACTCATTTGAGTTGGCAAACCATGTGCATACACAGAATTAACTATAGTATAAGGACAGTTAGACTGTATAAACTGAATGAGTTTTGGGAGGAAAATGTGTTCACTTTTCAGGGAATTTTGTTTTGTGTTGAGACAGGGTCTCAATTTGTAGTCCTTGCTGTCATGGGACTCACTATGTAGACCAGACTGGTCTCGAACTCACAGAGATCCGCCTGCCTCTGCCTCCTGAGTGCTGGGGTTAAAGGCATGTGCCACCTCATCTTTGAGGTGCTGGAATATGCAACAAAGAGTAAGAAGACACTCTATTTCTATTTTAAACAATGAGGAAGATAGACACCAATACCTAAGGTTATCCTTTGACCTCCACATGCATACCTCGGCAAGTGTGCACCTGCACTGCATGCTGGAACATAGGGTTTTTTTTTTTCTTCCTTAAGAAAACTTTAAGCCAGATGTGGGGAGCTGGAGAACTGACTCAGTGGTTAAGAGCACTGACCTGGTTTCAATTTCCAGCATCCACATAAAGGTGCACAACTGTTTTAGGGGATCTGACACTCTCATACAAACACACATGTAGGCGAAACACCAATGAACATAAAATAAGAATAAATTATTTTAAAAAAAAGCACAAAACAAACAAACAAACAAACAAAAAAAAACAGGCACACACCTTTAATCCCAGCAGAGGCAGTAGGATCTTTGAATTTGAGGCCAACCAAGGCTATGTAGTGATAACCTTTCTCAGAGATGGGGTGGAGGGGTCTAGGTAACTTTGTTTACTTTGCCATTGAGAAGTAAAAGGTAAGGGCATTAGGAATGTGGAGGGATCCTAGGAAAGAGGGGCAACTCTAACTGTCGTCCATCTTATACAGCCAATGAAATGTGACTTTGGCATAAGCAGAATTGGGAATTTCCGTTAATATAAAGCTTTCTTGACATTGTTTCTCTCTTCTGAAAGTCTATGGGCAGGAACTCTGTAGTTTTTCAGTAGTTAAATTGTGGAAACAATGAAGTCTTGCAGAAAATGCTTGTAGCTAAGGAGAATGCGGTATGGGCAAGGTATGTCATCATGAATGATGGAACTGAGCAATATGAAACTGAAGCAGAGTATAAGAGGGGAGGATAATGGAAAAATTTGAAAGAGGGGCGCTTGCTGACTGTTATAGAGCACATAATTCTAGCACTTTGTGAGTGGAGGCAAGAATAGCTCAAATTGAGGCCTACATGGGCAACTTTGAGTGGTACAGATTCTAGAAAAGTAAGCAGGAAAAGTTGCCGTCAAGACAAGGAAGAGGAAAGAGCTTAGACATGTGGCATCTGGGTGAAGGGAAGTTGTGAGGGCAGAGCAGAGGAAAGGCTGCATATGGACAGAGCAGCTCCTATTTCTTATGGTAATGGCCATGGTTTCAGTCAGGGCTGAACAACTTCAGGTAGCTTCAGGTAGACAATTCAGTAAATCCTTTGTGCAATAGCAGAAATGAATAGAAATATATCCATAATTTAGGGCTGGAGAATATTTAATGTTTTGCTTTTTTTAGTCCTCTCTTTGTGACCTGGAAGACAGGGCGAGACAAGCGGCTTCGTGGCTGTATTGGGACCTTCTCAGCCATGAATCTTCATTCAGGACTCAGGGAATACACACTAACCAGGTAATGATACAAGCATTAGACAATACTCATAAATTAACTAGAATTGGAAATAGCTATCTAGTCTTATTTCTTCAAAGTGTTTGGTAGAGTTTGAGCAGTCCCTTTTTGAGGCTACTTGTTCGTTCCTGGCTGCTCAGAACCTTAATAACCATACAGAAACTATATATTATTTACAACACTGCTTGGCCAATGACTCTAGCATATTCCTAGCAAGATCTTACATCTTATATTAATCCATTTCTATTTTATTTTACCATGAGGGTTGTGGCCTACTGGCGTGGTTCCCACAGGCAGCTTGCATTTTTTTCCTCTGGCAGCTACATGGCTTCTCCCTGACTCCGCCTACTCTCTCCCAGCATTCAATTTAGTTTTCCCCGCCTAGCTCTATTCTGCCCTATCACAGGCCAAAGCAGTTTTTTTATTCATTAACCAATAAAAGAAGCACATACATAGAAGGACTTCCCACATAACCCTTTTTGTAGTCATGTAAGGACTATCATCTAATGACTGGAAAGACAGTTAATACTGACAGTAGTGTTAGGTGCTAGGAGATGCTGTAGAAGGTCTTGGGGACTCAGCTTGTGGGCTTTATGGCATGCAGTGTTGTCTGCTAACTGGAAGTATCCTCACTTGTATTTTCTGTTCCCTCTAGTGCACTTAAGGACAGCCGATTTCCCCCCCTGACCCGAGAGGAGCTGCCCAAACTTTTCTGTTCTGTCTCCCTCCTTACTAACTTTGAAGATGCCAGTGATTACCTGGACTGGGAGGTGAGAACAGCTGCATTTGGATCTCTGCATCTCTCGTTGCATTTGGGTTCGGGTTAGTACATGGTAATGTATCTCCTTCATTGAGAGAGGGTCTAAAAATGTGAAAGTGACAGAAAAGGTGACAGAAATTTCTCTACTAGAAATAGAAATATGGAAAATCAGTACTCTCTATCAGGCACGGGAACACACGCTTTTAATCCAAGCACTGAGTTTAAGACCAGCCTGGTCATATCAGCCAGGAATACACAGTGAGATACTTCCTGCCTCTAACCCTAGAAAAAAAACCTCTGCTACTTCTTCCCAGCCCACTCTGTTCTAGATTCAATAAGACTCATGTGCTCCTTCTCCCATATCTGGTTTAATAATAAGATAACAAAATACCCCAGGTGCCTCTTGATGATCCCCTGGAGAGAAGTTTTTATTAGGAATCAGATGTAAACCTGTACATGGTGGCCCATTGCCTATAATACTAGCAAATCAGGAGGTAGAAGGAGCAGGGTTGCAAGTTCCAGACCACTTTGGGTCATATATAGTAAGACAATTAAAAAAAAATTCAAAGGGAACCAACCAATCTGAAGAACCACAAACTTATATAGAAACAGTTTGACATGTTCATGTAGTGAAATTAGGCTAGAAGTCATACTTGGAACTGGAGTGATAGATAGTTCAGTGGTTAAGAGCACTGACTGATCTGCCAGAGGACCTAGGTTCAATTCCCGCACCCACATGGCAGCTCACAACTGTAACTCTAAGATCTAACTCTCTCACGCAGACTTTATGTTCACACCAATGAACATAAAGATAAATAGATTAATTCAAACTATTGGTTTTCCTATTTCAAGAACTTATTTCTACAAGCTTCATATTCTCAGGTGGAACTATACATATTTTACCTTTTCCTAAAACACCTTCCTTTGATATCTATACTTTAGAATTAATTAGTCAGATGAGCAATGGTGGGGCATGTTTTTAATCCCAGGGGAGGCAGAGGCAGGGGGATCTCTGAGTTTGAGGACAGCCAGTCTACACAGAGAAACCCTGTCTCTGAAAAACACCAAGATTCCTTTTCCCAGATCTGGGTCAAGCAGCTCAGGAGACTGTTGATTCATATGTGGGTGTTTGAAGTGTTGTTAGAATCAGAAAATGCCATGTACTTGGTTATATTTTCTTGTAGGTAGGGGTCCATGGGATTCGGATTGAATTCATCAATGAAAAAGGCATCAAACGCACAGCCACATACTTACCTGAGGTTGCTAAGGAACAAGGTGAGTTGGACACTTAGAGAACTGTACTACTCACAGCTATGCCAGTTAAAAGGGCAGGAGAGAGAAGTGTTCAGCTCAACTGCCACATGTACACCTAGTGGAAATGCTTTTCTTCCTCTGAATTCCTGTAGAGGAAAAGGCAAACTGGAGGAGAAGAGAAAAATAACTTTCTTACTTGCTTGTGGTTTCAGATGTTTCCTTCCAATGAACAGATCTATTTCTTTGCCCCCTTAAGCTTCAGGGATTATCAGAGCAACTACCTTGACCATGTTTTATCTTTTGTTATAAAGGAAGGTTCTATTCTTTTAACTGTGAAATCCATACATGGTATTATATTTGGATAAGGATAAACATCTTAACTATGGCTTTTTTAAAGAGCTCAGTAATTGCCAGATATGGTAGCACATGTCTTTAATCCCAGCACTTGGAAGGCAGAGACAGGTGGATTTCTCTGAAATCAAGGATCTGTGTAGGACTGGCAGACCAGGCAGGGCTGCATAGAAAGATTCCAACAATATATATAAACCTCAGTAGTTAATGAGTTCTTATAATGGGGACAGTACAGGTAG
This sequence comes from Alexandromys fortis, assembly GCF_014885135.2. NCBI lineage: Eukaryota > Metazoa > Chordata > Mammalia > Rodentia > Cricetidae > Alexandromys > Alexandromys fortis. The sequence goes on along the minus strand of NW_026067904.1, from coordinate 4,084,054 downwards.
AAAGTGGGTTGGGTACATTGTCTCTTTTCCTTTAATTGTTTCTAGAATTCCTTTGTTTCTTGTACTTTCTGTGATATGTAACCCCATTTTCTTTCTTTCTTGGAATTAGTCTGGTTTTGAAAATAATATGTGAAACACAGTAATTGTTGGGTGTGAACCTGGAATAGAGAAAGATATCCAGTTAAGTATATTAATGAACTACTTATGTGGAAAGCGATCACCTTGTTGGTTTTCATTGTGGTTGTGTTAAACTTGTCTAAAAAGCAGTGTGTATGTAGCATAAAGAATATGAACTTAAGACAGTTTGGTCAAGTCTAACATGTTCCTGTTTAAAGAACACCAAACATAGTTTTTAGTCGTTGGATGTGAATTATACCTCACTTAAATAATCAAATTGTTTCTTCAATTTTAAAGTTGAGAAAATTCAAAATTGGGAGCTTCTCCTTTGGTAATTGGAAAGAGGGTTTTCTACTTGATGTACTTATTTTACTTGTTTAAAATGTCTAAGATTGAAGGGCTGGAGAGATGGCTCAATGTCAAATGTGTACTGCTCTTGCAGAGGTTCCCAGCAATCACAACTGCCATTAACTCTGGCTCCAGGGGCACCTGTATTTATGTGTTTATGTGCACATATCCACATACAGGCACAAACAGACATACAGTAAGATTGAGTTAGGTGGGTGGTACACTCAAAACCTGACACACAAGAGGCTGAAGTAAAAGGATTGCCTTTTGAGTTTGAGCCTAAGTTGAGTTTGAGCCTAAGTTGGGGCATATACATAACAAGACCAAGTATTAAAAAAAATAGTAACAAGGAGAAAATCAACAATAAAGGTGAAGAAATAGTAATGAATCAACAATACAGAGGTGAAGAAATAGTAATGAGGAGAGATCAACAATACAATGAAGAACTTCTGTCTTCACTAAGGAGATAGTTTCCTTATTGGTATCAGTTCTCTGTCCTACCTATCAACATGAAGAAAGGCTGCCCAAGGCAGTAAAAGCCACATAATTTAAATTCCCTTCTTGGACTGGAGAAAAACTAAAGGAGTGTGTGCTTACTGCTCTTCCAGAGAACAGAATTTCATTTCCCAATACCTACGTCTGCCTACAACTTCAGCTCCGAAGCTTCTGGCCTCTGGGGCATCTGCACTTAGGTGCACACACACGCGCACACATTCACACACACAATTTTAAATTTAGAAAATTTCTGTCTTTCTATAGTGACACATGTCTGTAGTCCCATCTGCTCAGTGGAGCTGCTGAGATGGCTCAGTGGTTAAGAGCATTGACTTTTTCCAGAGGACCCAGTTTAAATTTCCAACACCCACATGACACACTGTCCGTAACTCCAGTTCCAGGGAATCTGGCACCCTCACACAGACATAAATGCAGGCAAAATACCAACTCACATTAAAAATAACAATAAATTAAAAAACAAAAACAAAGCCAGGCAACGGCAGTACATACCTTTAATCCCAGCACTTGAGAGGCAGAACAGATCTCTCTCTGGGTTTAAGGCCAGCCTGATCCACATAGTGAGCTCCAGGAGAGCTAAGGCTCTTAAACAAAGAGAACCTGTTGAGAGAGAGACAGAGAGACAGACTGCTTCTTACTGCTCTTACAGAATACCTAGATTTGGTTCCCATCAGCAGCTATGGAAATACCCAGCACAACTACCTGTAACTCCAGTTTCAGGAGATTTAACAACATCTTCTGTGTGTACTGCCCCCAAACAGACACATAGTATGTGTATCTTTAAAAAAAAAAAAATAACCTAGGCAGATATAGTCTACCCCTACTTTCCATAGAGCCTCCTGAGCTTCAGAAATATACATAGATAACACCTTCTAAGAATTATGAAAGACTAGTAAACTTGGACAGCGTCAGGGCACATTGAATTATAATGTCATGTCTCAGGGTCTTTGCTGGACTGTCATGAGGCTAATTGGCTTTCAGTATTTGGGACCATGGCCCAGTGCTTTCTTTGCCCTGGCACACTCTGCTGTTCCTTAAATCTCATTTGTCTTCCTCCACTGATCATATTGGAGCATGCTCCCCCCATGGTTTGACTGTGTGCTGACCTTATTATAACTTCTCTTCTCCTCAGACTGGGATCAGATCCAGACAATAGACTCCTTGCTCAGGAAAGGTGGCTTTAAGGCTCCAATTACCAATGAATTCAGAAAATCAATCAAACTCACCAGGTAAGCAGGTATTTTATTCTTTTTAGTTTTTCTTTAATGGGGGTTGAATACAGGATATCTAGGAAGGGGAAGAAACCAAAGAGGTTTGTGTGAGGTTTGAGCTCTGAGGAAGCAGTGACTGCAGAGATGGAGATTCCCAGCTATTCTTTGTCTCTACAGTCAGTGTAACAGGGTTGAAGCAGGGTTAGGCCTACCAAAAAGACAGGTGGTTGCCAGACCCATGTAGTTTTATAAGATTAAGGGGGAGATGGGAGTTAAGCGGTAAAGGCACCAGAAATGTATATACAGCCTCACTTGAACTTATTCTTCCTGGTCACCATGCAGTCAGATGGCAGGGAATAAAGGAGATCAAAGACGTTTACAAGTAGCTATACACCCCACTTGGAGTATAGTACTTCTGTGGGAAGCTGGCTAGTTTTATGAACACAAGTGACTTGGGTCTGTATCCCAGGCTCAGTTATTAGCTATGTAACTGGGCCAGTTCATCCATCTCACTGAACTGTTTCCTGTTTGTAAGATGTGAGTTGTAATTCCTTCAGGTTTTTAAAATGTGGTAAGTTAAGGGCCAGGGAAATGTTCAGTGATGTCAGTGTTCTACCCCTTCCTGTTGATGTTGGGAACGAAGGAAAGTTAGCTTTGGGCTTTTGCTAGGACCCTCATCTACAAAATGCTGAGCCATCGTATGCTAGCCTCACAGGTCTGTTTGGATGATAACCCAGTGTTTTTTAATGCATTAAATTAAAAAATCAAAGGGCTGGGACTGCAGCTCTGTGGTAGAGCTTAATATATAGCATGTTCAAGGCTCTGGGTTCCATCTCCAGCACCAAAAAAAAAAAAAAACAAAAACAACAATAATAACACTAATAATAATTAAAGATAAAAACACTGCAAATACAAAACATTATTACTATTACAATTTATTTGAACAGCCATTTCCCTGTCAAAATTCAGGAATAATCACCTTGCAGTGGAGGAGTGATTACAGTGGGAAAGAGATGGCTCTGGGTAAGGATTGTCACCCAGCTCCTGTGGTCTGTAGTAGGCTCCATAGGTTTGTAACACCCATGCTTTGCATCCTGACTCATGGCTCTTTCCAGAGCAAAGCCAAAGTGCTATGAATTCTGTTCTGATGACCCTGTGATATGGCATATTCATCTGGGGATTGAAACCTTCCTATAGCCAAGGCTCCATTAACCTGCTTCATCAGAATTTGACCCAGAATTAGGTATCTATGACCCTTTTAGTTATAACTTGTTTGTTGCTCTTCTACAATTTGAGGTTGCATTTCTGTCAAATTTATCTCATTTATAACCTGAATGTAGATAACGCAGTTTACGCTGGGTTTTGGTGCAGCCATCTTCCAATCTGCCACCCACGTAATTTGACTTGAAATTCCTCATCTAGATCCTGGTAGCTGATTGCTTACCAGCAGCCTGTTGATAAGCATATGTAGCGTTTTGAGGTGCGATGTGCTGAGATACATTCTCAGGGGTGAACTGTGATTGTGCTTTTTCATCTTGTTCATTTGTAATAACAGCATCATTTTCTTGTGCCTTTTCATTTTCTGTAAGTAAGATTGCTCTTGGTCTTCCATTTTATTATTTAATACTGGGATAAGGTTTTGGTTTTTTTCTACTGAGTGACTTCACACACTGAGATGTTTGTGGTTCCTAATACCTTTGCCTGTTTTCCTCATACAGGTATCGAAGTGAGAAGGTGACAATCAGTTATGCGGAATATATTGCTTCTCGACAACACTGTTTCCAGAATGGCACTCTTCATGCCCCGCCCCTCTACAATCATTACTCCTGACACACGGCTACATGACCAGTCCCACCCCCCTGTGGCCACCAATGGCTATGACATCATTGGAACAGATGCCTCCTCTTCCTGGTCCAGTTACTTCTATTACTGCACCATTTTATGATGCTAGCTTCCGTTGCCAAGTCTGCCTCCTGTTGACTGGAGGGTGTGGGGTTACATTGATTGCAACAGAACATGAGGGGCCCAAGCCTTATATCAGCCTTTCCTCAATCTGGGGTTCTGTTGGATCAGGGCCCCCTAATAACAGTGACAATGGCTGTATGGGTTTAGAAGACCATTATCTGGTGATTTCCCACATGTGTTGGCCACACACTGAAAACTGGAATTGATGATGATCCACGGAGACTTCCTTCTCAACCTCACAGGCCACCAGACCAATGAGGTGTACTCCCCTGGCAGTCTGGGCAACGGAGACCAACATGAACCACTTTTAGGTTGTTTTAAATTCCTTTTTTAAAACTTGCAGTTTATTGTGTACCAAGAGTTGATCACAACCTCCATGCTTCATAAATGAACACCATGTAAGGGTTGAATGCGGGCACCATGATCCCCTGTGAGTCCTGGGCAAGAGAACTGCACCAAGATCAGAAGTCCTGCTGGATGGCCTTGCATTGTGCAGGAAGCTTGAAGGTTTCGATGCTTACCTGACTCTCAGCTGGACTTTGCGGTACTCTTCCTACGTTGGATCTCCTGGTGTTGAACAGAGCTCTGTGGCATAGCCTGCTGAGGAATGGAATGGAGATGCCCATAGAGGTCCTGATGTCATCGTTCATGAGCAGGTGTGAAAGGAGAGATCTCTTCCTCACCACCCGGCTACCTCAACCTTCTGGTAGCAGTGCCTATGTAGTTGCCTCTAGGTTCTCAGAAGCACAGACATGCAAACAGGTGGTTGGGTTGGGCTTTAGAGCACACTGTCACAGGAGAGCTTCCAGGGTCTCTGAGCTGGTTTTCTTCACAGGCAAACATCCTGAGGGTCCTTTTTTTCCCCATTTGCCTGCAGAAGTGGAAAGACTTCTGTCAGTCCTCGGTAAGAGCAAAGCTGTGTAATAAAACAAGGTGAACCCTCAACTTGCCTACCGCACTGGGACTCTCACCTCACCAGTGGAAATGTCAATTGCTCGTGTTGCTCATTTAAACCCTGACATTCCCTTTCCCATCTTTACTCATTCCAAGATAGCTGTCAGCAAATTCTTTTCACTCACTTGGTGGCAAAATGCATAGGACAAGGAGACTAGGGAGGTGCTCTGAAAGCTGTCTCAAAGGCACTGCTCGGGCAGTTCGAAGGAAGATGGCCAGCTGGAAGAAAGGCTCCGAGGATGGTGCGCTGGCGTTCAGCAATGTTCATAGAGAACTCATGAGGCACATGGGCCTCGAGTCAGTGAATATGTTTTGATTTCTTTTTCAGAATTGATGATGGTGTGGCTTTCTAAAATGGGCATATCTTCAAGTCAAAAAGATCATCTGAGTTTCTTCTGCCAGGAATGGAGAAAGGGAAGTAAGGGTACTTCCTATGTGATTATAGGCACCACCCTCAAGTTCCTGGGATGTTTTAAAAGGAGGCCCGGCAATTGTGCCAGGTGTGTTCAAGGACCTGGAATGGATGAGGGGGTGCTGATTACATTGGAATGCCCAGGATACATGCCCCTTACTGCCAGGTGTGGTTCCTTAACATATATAAAGGTGAAGGGGTCTCATGGTTTCTTGCTGCTGAGGGTAATGAAGGTGATGTTATAGACAAGTGTGACAGCAGGTGCTCTCAGGTGCCATGGATTGATGTCAGGGTGGTCAGTTCTGGACTGAGCCACCCTCTTCAATTTGTCCAACAGTATTGGTACATAGGGCTACACTCATTACTGTTCAGGCGTTCTATGTTAAGAGTTGTGTTTAATTTCTAAAGATTTAAAGCAAAATGCAAAAAAAAAAATGGTGCTAAACTTCACCCCTGAGCACTCTCGGTGAGACTGGTCATGCAAGCATCTACAGTGCCATGCTCCTCAAGCCTGTTTTTCTTGTAGAAATGTTGCCCAATCTGTTTTCCAATGTATAGTATGTATTTTATTTTATTGATGGTGGGGTAGAATACCTGCCACTTAAAAACAAACAGAAAAATATAGGACCCAAGAAGGTGGGGGATCAGTGAACGTGAACGTGGCTGGCTCAGCCCAGCCTCACACTGCAGTGGGCTCTGCACTGAGTGAAGAAGCCTGACTCCCTGCATGTCCCCTCGTGTCCCACAGAAGTGCAGCATTGGAATTGTCAAGGGGACTAGGGAGTCAGGCAAGGAAACTATTTGGCCCAGAAGAAATGGGCTCTACTGGTGTCTGTCCTGACCATTCAGGAAGTAGTCTTGAAGTGCACAGTCACCTCATGGGGACATATGGCAGAGGGCTCTCAGGACTGTCCACACATGGGCTTTGCATTGGGAGGTGGCACTCTGAACTAGAACTAAGCTGCCTTCTGCATATTGACCAAAGCAGTGGTGAGGGGCCAGTATGGGGCCAGTAAGTGATGGCTGAGGAAAGGGACTGCTTGCTGCCCAGTGTTTTCTTTCACTAGGCTGCTCAAACTAGCAGAGGTCCCCACTGTTACTACGAACCAGCCTGACTCTGCTGGCTTGGTTTGGAATTTGTTTTCATCCCTAGCTGTGTGTGCCTTTTGGTCTGGGAAGTTGGCTTGTCTCATCATACCCACAGCTAGGACACACTCTGTAATTATGAATTGTCCTTGTTTTTCTGAGCTAAAAGCGAATGTCTTTGATCACTAGAGTTTGTCAGTGTTGGGTTGTTTCCACTGTGAGGTTCTTTAAACATTTTCGCTTCATAATGTTAAAATAACTCATGTTAGAAACCCTTTCTTCACGAAAGGTTTGTAGTTGAGTCGTTACATATATTTTACTGTTTATAATAAAAAATCATCTATACAAAAGAAGTCTTGGGTGTTAGTTTTAATATTTTGCACAAGCTCTGTTTTCCATGCTATGTTAACATCTACAGTTTCACTAACTTGGTCTTACTTTAAGATTTCCGAAGCCTACAAAACTGTGTTCTTTATTTTTACTTTTTTATTTTGTTTCCTCAAAGCAAGAGACTGTATGGCCTTCACTGAAAAGACTTCAGACCAATTATTTGTATTACACTTGGTTGCCTCTTGGCTATATAACTTCTGAGTACACGTCATCAAAGTCTTGAATGAAGTATTGTAGAGAATAAATCATAATGGACAAAAACTGTCTTCTGCCTCTTTGTAACCAGGTGACTGAAACAGGGATTAGCAGTTACCTTGTTTCTTTGTTCATCGTTCTCATACCCACCTGCCTTCCAGCTGCTGGCATTAAAAGTATATACCACCATTCCAAGTGATTTGCAGTCTCAACACTTAGGACCACACAGTGAAGATTCTGTCTCTTTAATAATAATCTGCGGGGCGGTGGGCGCACACCTTTAATTCCAGCACTCGGGAGGCAGAGGCAGGCGGATCTCTGATTCGAGGCCAGCCTGGTCTACAAGAGGCCTGCCTAGTCAGAGGCAGTATGACCTCCAAGATGGTTTCTTTCTCTCTGGTCAATGGTGTCATTCTCTCTGGTCAAGGTCATGTCTTACTCACATCAGCAAGTTCTCCGAAAAAAATCTTTGCTAGAATAAGTCCACCCTAACTAGATGACAGGCCTGAAGAAGAGTGATATACGTGCAGGCAAAACAGTCATATGCATAAAATGGTAAACTAAATCTAAAATGATGTTTTTACACAGCCAAAATGACATTTAACTATGCTGTGTCATAATAAAATGCATTTCTTAGATTTTACAATGCCAGAATCCCTGATAAGAACAAGGATGGAGGCAGAGGCAGGCGAATCTGAGTTAGAGGCCAGCCTGGTCTACAAGAGCTAGTTCCAGGGCAGGCTCCAAAGCTACAGGATGGGGAAATGGTTCAGTGGATAAAAGCCATTCAAATTGGCAATTGGTGTTACTTAATCAAGATTAACCTCCAGATCCTCACAGTTCTGGAAGCCGAAGGGCATGGCGCTCTGTTGGGAACCTCACATACATGGCATCATGGGGAATGTATGTAAGAGAAAACATGGTAAAGATGAAATTCAGTCTGTTGTGCAAAAAGTACTAACTACATTAATTTCTCCTACTTAATTAATTAAAGGTATGTCCCAGTGATCTAAGGACATTCTATCATGCCTTTTTTATTTAAAAAAGTCACTAAAAGCTGTGTGATGATGGCACACCCCTTTAATTCCAGCACTTAGGAGGCAGAGGCAGGAGGATCTATCAGTTTGAGCCTAGTCTAGTCTACAAAGTGAGTTCCAGGACAGGCTCCAAAGCTACAGAGAAATCCTGTCTCGAAAAACCAATAAATATAAATAAGATTTCAACAAGAAAAAACTCATTAAAAATTTTTTTTAGATACTTTGTGTGTTTGCACGCACATGTTCAGGCACCATGGTGCATATGTGGAGGTCAGAGGACAACTTTTGGGGGGTCACGTTTCTCCTCCCATCAAGTGGATACCAGAAATCAAACTCAGCTCGTCAGGTTTGGTAGCGAGTGTCTTTACTCACTAGGCACCCTCGTCTATGTGTGTGTGTACACATATATCCCTGTACAGGTCAGAGAACAACCTTGGATGTCACACTCAGGAATGCCATCCTATGCCTTTGAGGCAGGTCTCACAGCACACTTATTTACAATTAGGCTAGGCTGGCTAGCCAGTGAGCTTTAGGGGTTGTGTCTATCTTCCTCCTCCCCAAAGCTTGGATGTGTGTTCTAAGGTTCTATAAAAAGGGTGCTGGTGGCCATCTAGGGGACCATCCAGCTCACTTCCCGATACAGACAAAGAATTTGAACATCTGGGAAAGACAGAAGCCTGATCATGGAGAAAGGGAAAGTAACAGTTTTTTCCCGTAGGGATAGAAGCCCAAGTCAGAATTCCTAAGTGGACTCTGGCTTGGGGATTGTATAAGGCCCTCGGGATCTCCCCTTCCACTACTGGTGGTCCTGTTTAGATACCTGCACCTATCTCCATGCGTTCCTGTGGTTTCTCTCAATACCTTCTGGAAACCGGAAGCTGCATCTAAAGGAGCCTGCTTTTTCTTTCCTTGTTCATCTATATTCCCCAAATTCTCAGATGGAATTTGGGTCCTAAGGCTTGCAAGGCAAGCACTTTTGTGACTGAACCATCTCTCCAGTTCCAGTTCCCACCTCTTAAAGGTCCCACTGGCTCTGACTTCCAGGTGTAGAGTATCAAACTCCTAATATATGAACCTTTAAGGGATACATTTATACCATATTCAGTCGTCTTACCCACTGAGCATCTCTCCAGCCCCTGCTGTGAAGCTCTTATATACAGTTCAGGAGAATTGTGAACTGTTTAAAAAGCTCTGCCAACACTGGATAACCATTTATTTTAACCAATGCATCCTACAAATATAGCTACATAGCAATTTCGTAAAATTGATTTTTACTTTAAAATCAAAAGACTAAGCCTGGAGGTGGTGGTGCATGCCTTTAATCCCAGCACTTGAGAGGTAGGTGGATCTTTGTGAGTTCGAGGCCAGCCTGTTCTAAAAGAGCTAGTTCCAGAACAGCTAGGACTGTTACAGAGAAACTCTGTCTTCAAAAACAAAAAAAACAAAAAAGACTACCTATTCTTTCTTGGGTCAGTGAGATCATGCAATGCAGTAGATGAGAGGAATTGATGTTCAATCCTGATAGCATTCAACCCCATGTAAAGGTGAAAGGAGAACCAACTCCACAAAATTATCCTCTGACCTCCTCTGGGTGCCTTCCTAAGTATGATCCCACCTAATTATAAATGCACATTTGACTGGTAATATTTCAATCCCCTTTTTTTTGTTTAGTTTTTCGAGACAGGGTTTCCTCTGTAGCTTTAGGAGCCTGTCCTGGCACTAGCTCTTGTAGACCAGACTGTCCTCGAACTCACAGAGATCCACCTGCCTCTGCCTCGTGAGTGCTGGGATTAAAGGCGTGCACCACCACTGCCCGGCTCAACCCATTTTTTAAAGATTTATTTATCATGTATACAGCGTTTTTTCCGCATGTATGCCTGCATACCAGAAGAGCACACCAGATCTCATTACAGTTGGTCGTGAGTCACCATGTGGTTGCTAGGAACTGAACTGAGAACCTCTGGAAGAGTAGCTAGTACTCTTAACCTCTGAACCATCTAGCCAGCCCCATTTTTTTGTTCTCTTGAGACAGGGTTTCTCTGTGTAGCACTGGCTGTCCTGGAACTTGCCCTGTAGACCAAGTTGATCTCAAAATCACAGAGATCAACCTGTCTCTGCCTCCCAAGAGCTGGGATTAAAAGTGTATGCCACCACCTTCCAGTTTTCAATCATTTTTTAAAAAAGATTTACTTAGATGGGCGGTGGTGGCGCATGTCTTTAATCCCAGCACTTGGGAGGCAGAGGCAGGAGGATCTCTGAGTTCAAGACTAGCCTGGTCTACAAGAGCTAGTTCCAGGACAGGCTCCAAAACCACAGGAAAACTCTGATTCGAAAAACCAAAAAAAAAAAAAAATTTACTTTGAGTCAGGTGGTGGTGATAGCCCCAGCCCTTGGGAGATAGAAGCAGATCTCTGTGAGTTTAAGGCCAGCCTGGTCTACAGAGTGAGTTTCAGGACAGTCAAGGTGGTTACACAGAGAAACTCTGTCTTGAAAAACAAACCATCAGTGTTCTTAACCACAAAGCCATCTCTCCAACCCTTTCAATCCATTTTTTTTTATTATGTTAGCAGAGTTTACTATTGTTACTAATGTCCCAAGTACTGGGAAAGATTTTTTCCTCATTGTTCATTGTACAAACTTTTTTCTCTTGTATTGAAAACAGCATCACTTTTCATTTAAATTTCTACTATCATTCAAATGTCCCAACAGACATACTAGAAGATTCTCAATATTAGTTTACCTGCTCAGAATTATTAAGTACGCTAGAAACAATTAACCGCCCTCCCACCCCATTTTGCAACAGGGTGGTATGTAGCCTAAGCTGGCATGGAACCATGGAATTTGCTATATAGTCAAAGCTCTTCTTGAACGTTGTTTTTGTATGTTTGTTTTTGAGACAGGGTCTCACTCTGTGGCCCTGGCTGGTCTGGAACTGTCACTACGTAGACTAGGCTGTCCTTGGACTCACAGATCCTCTCGTCTACCTCCCAACTGTTGGGATTAAAGGCATCTGCCACTACTCACCGCTCACCTTCAACTCCTTATCCTCTTGCCCAGCAATTAAATCACTGAAAGACATTCCAGTATGTTTTTGTAGTCACCTACCCAGATCCCATCATTCCTTGGGACAGCCACTTAGCTCAATCCTGCACTTCTCTTAATCCTTTTCTCCTGAAACGGTTTTTACTGCAAGGGCGTACTGGAGAAAATAAATAGTTCATCTCCAAGCCGACAGTACAGAACCGCAGCTAACGACCGGGAACCACCAGGACTGCGACCTGAGAGCGCTCCTCGCGCGGCGAGCCTAGACTCGTGGGTTCCGCGCGTGGTTTGCCCGCCCGACCTATTCGTCCCGGCCCACTCCGCTTCCTCAGGGCCCGCCCATTCCACCTGGCCCCGCCCCTGAACCGGATTGGATCTTTTCCTAGGTATAGGGTGTTAGTCCCGCGCTGTCGGCTTCCGTTTCCGGCGGTGTGTCCGCGGCGGTACATCCTAAAACAATGGCGGCCGGCGGCAGTGATCCTCGGGCTGGAGACGTAGAAGAAGATGCCTCTCAACTCATCTTTCCGAAAGGTGGGACCCGGGACAGCTCGACCCCGAGGTGACATGGTCCTTGTTATAGTCGTTATTCGCTCCCTGGTTAGCCCTGGCACGGCTTACGATTGCGAAGGGATACGCACAGGTCAGCGTGGCACAGATGAACCTTGGCATAGTTTATTTAGTTAATTCCTTGGAGAAAGGTTCTATTTAGTAGATTCCACGCTCGGGTTTTTGGAATCGTGGACATCCATATACCCTACTCTTTTTTTGTTTTGTTTTGTTTTTTCGAGACAAGGTTTCTCTGTAGCTTTGGAGCCTGTCCTGGAACTAGCTCTTGTAGACCAGGGTGACCTCGAATTCACAGAGATCCGCCTGCCTCTGCCTCCCGAGAACTGGGATTAAAGGCGTGCGCCACCACCTCCTAATCATCTCTCCAGCTCTCTCGTTTGGTTTGGTGATTGTTTGTTTGTTCATTTGGTTTTGAGTCTTTGTATTTCTGACTGTCCTGAAGCTCGCTAGTGTGTAGACCCAGCTGGCCCCAATCTCAGAGATCCACCTGCCTCTGTCTCCCAAGTGCTGGGACTAAAGGTGTGCTTTTTGAACGAGTTCTTTGAGTTCACACTTGCTCTTGCAGAGTTTGAGACAGCGGAGACACTCCTGAACTCTGAAGTTCACATGCTTCTGGAGCATCGAAAGCAGCAGAATGAGAGCGCCGAGGATGAGCAGGAGCTCTCCGAGGTCTTCATGAAAACCCTGAACTATACAGCCCGATTCAGTCGTTTCAAAAATAGAGAGACCATTGCCAGTGTTCGTAGGTGAGTACCAAAAATAAGTTAAAAGACAAAATTTACTTGTGTATGTGTTATGAGGTGTCTCTCTCTCTCTCTCTCTCTCTTTCTTTCTTTTTTCTTCGAGACAAGGTTTCTCAGTGTAATAGCCCTGGCTGTCGGTCCTGAAACTCGCTTATAGACCAGGCTGGCTTCATACTCACAGAGATCCTCTTGCCTCTGTGTTGGGATCAAAGGCCTGCGCTACCACACCACACCTGACTTGCCAGATTGTATGTCTGTGCGCCATGCAATGCCCACAGAAGCCAGACAGGGTATCAGATCCCCAGGACTGGAACTGCAGTTGTGAGTGGCCGTGTGGGTGCTGGAAGTCAGAACCCAGGATCTCTGGAAGAGCATCCAGGGCTCTTAACTGCTGAGCTATCTCTCCAGCCCTACCTAAAAGTTTTATTAATATAGATTCTCATGAGAGGTAGAGGCAATAGGATCAGGGAGTTCAAGGTAATCCTTAGCTGAGTAGTGGGTTCAAAACCATCCTTGACTCCTTGAGACCCTTTCTTCAAAACACAAACAAAAATGGGGCTAGTGAAATGGCTCCGTGGGTAAAAAGTGTCTTCTAGTCTGATGGTGGTAGGGCAGCCTTTCAGTCCTCAGAAGACAGAGGTAAGCAGATCTCTGAGTTTATGCCCAGCCTTGTCTAAGAGTTCCAAGACAGCCAGGGCTACACAGAGAAGAATCCCTGTTTGGAAAAACTAAAAAAAAAAAAAAAAGTGCTTTCTGTGTAAGCCTTATGACTTTAGCTGTAAAAAGCCAGATGTACCAGAAGCTCTGAAAAAGAATTCCCAAAAGTTCTCTGATTATGCATGTTCTCTCTCTCTCTCTCTCTCTCTCTCTCTCTCTCTGTCTTACACACACACACACACACACACACACACACACACACAGAGTTAAGTAAATAAACCATATACAAACACATTGAAGAAAACCAGAGCCAGGTGTGGTCGCACATGCCTTTAATTCCAGAATTGGGAGACAGAGACAGGAGAATCTCTGTGAGCTTGAGTGTTTGAGTCGAGGCTACTATTCTACATAGCAAGTTCCAGGACTAGGTAGGCAGAACCTGTCTCAAAAAAAAAAAAGGAGGGGGGTAATTGGAGGCTTGAAGTCCCATCAAAATCTTTGCTGATATGCATGGACAAACTTTCATTTAATCACTTATGTTAAAGATTATTTTTATTTTTTGTTTATATTTTACAATTTTAAGTATATGAGTGTTTTGCCTGCATGTGTAGTTTTTTTTTTTTTTTTTTTTTTTTTTTTTTTT
>NW_026067904.1:4068631-4070146 GCF_014885135.2 Alexandromys fortis | reverse complement strand
CTCTGATGGCTAAGGATGTTGAGCATTTCCTTAAGTGTCTTTCCGCCATTTTAGACTCCTCTGTTGAGAGTTCTCTGTTTAGGTGTACTCCATCTTTTTACTGGATTATGTGTTCTTTTGTTTTTTTTGTTTGTTTGTTTGTTTGTTTTTGGTTTTTCGAGACAGGGTTTCTCTGTGGCTTTGGAGCCTGTCCTGGAACTAGCTTTGTAGACCAGGCTGGTCTCGAACTCACAGAGATCCGCCTGCCTCTGCCTCCCAAGTGCTGGGATTAAAGGCGTGTGCCACCATTGCCCGGCTTGCAAGTGTAGTTTGTGTATCACATTTATGCTTGGTGTTTGTAGAGGCAACTGGAGTTATGAATGGTTGCGTGCCACCATCTGGGTGCTGGTAATTGAATACAGGTCCTTTGGAAGATAGCCAGTTCTCTTTAACTGCTGAGGCTTCTCTCTAACCCTGCTTTTCTTTTCTCTCTCTCTCTCCTCTCTCTCTCTCTCTCTCTCTTTCTCTCTCTCTCTCTCTCTCTCTCTTTCCTTTTTAAGTCTGTCTATATCCTGTCTATCTCATCTATCCATCTATCTAACCACTCAGACTTTAACCTATCTGGTTATGGTGTACTTTGTACATGCTAACCGCACACTATACCATTATATCCCAGATAGAATTTTATTTGGTTGCTTGTTTTATGTGTATGAGTGTTTGTCTAAATGCATATATGTACATTAAGTGGGTGCAGAAGCCTGTTGAGTCCCAAAGAGGGTCAAATTTCCTGGAACTGGAGTTATAAATAGTTGCTGGGAACCAAACCTGGGTCCTCTTCTGCAAGAGTGGCCAGTACCACTACACCACCTCTCCAGAACCTACTTATTTATTTCTTGAGACAGAATCTCATTATAAAGGTCAGCCTTGCTGGGTAATGGTGGCACGTGCCTTCAATCCCAGCACTCAGGAGGCAGAGACAGATGGATCTCTGCGAGGTTGAGGCCAGCCTGGTCTATGGAGTGAGTTCCAGGACAGCTAGGCCTATACAGAGATACCCTGTTTCAAAAAAAAAAAAAAGAGAGAGAGAGAGAGAGAGATCTGTTTGCCTCTGCCTCCTAAGTGCTGGGATTAAAGGTGTGTTACCATCACCACCTGGCCAAACATAACTTCTTAATATGTCATTTTGAAATCAGATTCATCCTAGTAAGTCTTACTTTATAATCCTGGAGATGTAGTTTCCACCTAGATCTGCACAGAGCAGAGTTTGGTGTCTTTGTTTTAAAGTTAAAGGAGACGGGGCTGTGGTGGCGCACGCCTTAAATCCCCAGCACCAGCACTCGGGAGGCAGAGGCAGGCGGATCTCTGTGAGTTCGAGGCCAGCCTGGTCTACAAGAGCTAGTTCCAGGACAGGCTCCAAAAGCTACAGAGAAACCCTGTCTCGAAAAATAACAAACAAACAAAAATAAATAAATAAAATGAAGATAAAGTTAAAGGAAAGTTACTTTCATGTCAGCATTCTTTTTTTTTTTTTTTTTG
>NW_026067904.1:4061465-4067544 GCF_014885135.2 Alexandromys fortis | reverse complement strand
ACATTTTTATACAGTATAGAACATATTTTGATCATACTCACTTCTCCCCATTGCTATTCTTGTTTCACTCCCTCTTTTGCTTATCTTCTTATATTTTTATTTTTTCTATAAACAGCTTGCTTCTTCAGAAAAAGCTACATAAGTTTGAGTTGGCCTGTTTAGCTAATCTTTGCCCAGAGACTGCTGAGGAGTCCAAAGCTCTGATTCCAAGGTTAGTACCTGATGGGACAAGTTTTCTCTGTGTTGTATAGATTTCTTTAAGCGAAATTGCTAGATCTAAATGTTGTACATTTAATATTTGGGTTGATGAAATGAACAAGAATGTAATTTTATGGTATTTGAGAGATGCTTTGGGGGGGGTGGTTTTGTTGTTGGTTGATGGCAGTCTCAGGTAGCCAAGACTTTCCTTGAGCTCTTGATTGTCCTGCTTCCACTTGTCAAGAGCTGGGATTCCAGATGGGAGCTGTGAGCAGTAGTTTGAAGGGTTTTGTTTTGTTTTGAACATTTATTGTTTACGTATGTGCATGCACATGCATGTGTATGTGTCATATTAAGCGGGTGAAGGTCAGTGGACAGCTTGGGGTAATCAGTTCTCTTCCTTTACCGTGTAGATTCTCAGGATCAAACTCAGGTTGTTAGATTAATGGCAAGCAGACTTCACCAGCTGGACCATCTTGCCAACCTGAGAATAATGGTTTATACCATACTGACAGGAAGTATATGGAACAGTGGCAGAGCTCTTGCCTAGTGTGTGTGAGGGTCTGAGTTGATCTCCCTGCACCTCATAAAAGAGCATAAGAAACAGAATTCTGATACACCACAGGTAGTAATAGAACAATTTTACTATGTCTGGTAAAATCAATGCACTATTTCTCATTACCTAAAAATGTATTCCAGTATTCACTGTAGTATTGGTGATAACAGATATTGGACACAATCATTAAGTCAGTCAACAAGTGAATGACTGAAAAATGGGTCATTGCAGGGCTTGTTAGTTGGTGCTTTTAATCCCAGCAAAGGCAGGCCCATCTCTGTGAGTTCCAGGCTAGCTGGGGTTGTATAATGAGACCCTGTCTCAAAAAAACCAAGCCAAACTAAAATAAAACAGAAATTTAAATCATGTTTGACTGTTAAGGCTTTTAAAAATCTTTTATAAACAAACAAATAAAATCTTTCATATATTTGCACTTTTCAGTGTTTCTATAAGAGAATATGGAAAAGAAATTTAGCTTAAAAATAAAGGTGGTAGGGGGCTGGAGAGATGGCTCAGTAGTTAAGAGCATTGCCTGCTCTTCCAAAGGTTCTGAGTTCAATTCCTGGCAACCACATGGTGGCTCACAACCATCTGTAATGAGGTTTGGTGCCTTCTTCTGACCTGCAGACATACACACATGACAGAATATTGTATACCTAACAAATAAATAAATTAAAAAATATTAAAAAGGTGGTAGATCTAAATGAGCTGCATTCAGAAATGAACCCTCTTTGAAAAACAGTGGGAAAACTGGCAGTTGCTGAATCGCTTAAGTTTGTTGGTCTTCTTGCAGTCTGGAAGGGCGTTTTGAAGATGAGGAACTGCAACAGATTCTCGATGATATCCAGACCAAGCGCAGTTTCCAGTACTGATGTTCACACCCTGCTCCTCAGATTGCTCAGAACGCCACCACATCCCAGCCTGGTCAGCCTCACCCAGGAGTGCTGAAGCAGAAGACACTTGGGTCACTTTGCTTTATTGAGATCTAATGTCCCTCTGTGGTCCTCAGACTCATGATACGCCTCCTGCCTCACTCAGCCAAGTGCTGGGATTACAGGCGTGAGCCAACACTCAACAGCTTGGCTTTTTGGAGCGAAAAGGCTGGCTTGGTGATGGTTTTGGTTGCTGTTTCCACAGTGGCTATTGGACCATAGTTACTGTGTTTTCTTGGTGCAACCTTGTAAGGGCTGCAGTCTGGAACCTGTGAGGTAGAATGATGTGTTGACTGTCTCTTACCTTGGTGGTTTTGGAGCCCATGTTGTTCTTTGTTCTTGTCATTTAAATTTTTGATGTAAATATAGTTTGTAGTTTTTTAAACTAAACTGTTATACAAAATCTTGTATAGGGGAAGAATGTTCTTATCTAGTTGCAAATAGGAGAGGTAAATCAGAATTTTTTTTTTTTAAAGAATTTCATTTCTTTATTTCTGGGGAGGGGGTACACGATCCATGGCATGTGTGTGGAGAAGAACTTGCAGTAATCAGTTCTGTCCACTATGTGGACTTTCAGGATTGAAATCAAGCCATCAAGCTTGGTGGCCAGAACTGTTACTCACTGGGCCATCTTGCTGGACTCTAAATTATATTTTATTTACTTATTTATTTTTGCAACGATAGAGATTGGACCAAAAAGCCTTGTATATGCTGAACAAGGGCTATACCTATGAGTAACATTCTATCACTGAAGTTCCTTTTGTTTCTGTTTGTGTTGTTACATGTGTGAGTGTGTCTGTCTATGTAAGGAGACTAGCAAAGGACATTGGATGTATACCTATTGTCTTGGGATTTTTATTGCTGTGAAGAGGCACTATGACCATGGCAACTCTTTTTTTTTTTTCCTCAAGACAAGGTTTTTCTGTGAAACAGTCCTGACTGTCCTGAAACTCAATCTGTAGACCAGGCTGGCCTCAAACTTACAGAGATCTGCCTGCCTGTGCCACCTAAGTGCTGGGACTAAAGGTGAACACCACCACCTCCTGGCTACCATGGCAACTCTTTTTGTTTGTTTGTTTGGTTTGGTTTTTCGAGACAGGGTTTCTCTGTGTAGCTTTGAAGCCTGTCCTGGTACTCGCTCTGTAGTCCAGGCTGGCCTTGAACTCACAGAGTTCCGCCAGGCTTTATACCACTCCTCCACCCCCAAGTGCAGGGATTAAAGGTGCGTGCCACCACTGCCTAGCTCGGTATTCCTTATAAAAGGAGCATTTAATTCAGGTGCCTCGCTTACAACTTGAGATGTTCAGGTCATTGTTATAATTGGGGAGAACGTGGCATTGTGCAGGTAGACGTGGTGCTGGAGCTGAGAGTGCTACATTTTACAGGCAACAGGTCAACTGACTGACCCCAAACAAAGCTTAAGCAAAAGACCTTAAAGCCTGCCCCCAAGTGACGCACTTCCTTCAGCAAGGCCATACCCACTCCAACAAAGCCATACCAAATAGTGCCACTCCCTATGAGATTATGGGGACCAATTACATACAAACTACCACACCTGTATTTATGCCCTTTGAAATGGGGTCTCTCTCACTGAACCCAGATCTAGGCTGGGTAGCTAACAACCCCCAACAACCCTGTCTCCACTTCCTTGATCTTTGACATTGGGGTTAGAGGCACGTGCGGGTACAAGACAGCAGTCTTCACTTATTTAGTGCTAATGATACAGACTCCAGTCTTCATGCTTGCACAGCAAGTGCTCTTACGGAGTCACCCCCGCCCCCCGCCCCCCTGAAATGTTAAAAGACTGAGAATACAGTTGTTAGAACTTTGGAGAATGTAAGGATGCACACCATGGGAAGCACTTACCCCAGCATCCCTTACCCTTGCTGTAGATGCACCTAATCCTGGAGGTAAGGGGCTGTCTGGAAGACTGTATTTGGAGCGGCCTTGAAAGGGGTGTGTATAGTCACCTTCAAACGAAGGTCTTTCCTTCATAGACTAGATTAGAAGACCTAAACTCTGAAGACTTTTCATGAGATGTCTAATTGAAACCTCTGGTTTGATACTTGTCACTAGTATTCTGTTCATATAGTGATGGTAGGAGTCTTTTTCAGTGTTGGAAATCCAGACCACTATGCTGCTGTCTTGGTTAGGGTTTGTATTGCTGTGAAGAGACCACAGCAACTCTTTTTTTTTTTTTTTTTTCCGAGATAGTGTTTCCCTGCTTAACCATCCTAGCTCCTAGCTGTCCTGGAACCCACTCTGTAGACCAGGCTGGCCTCGAACTCGCAGAGATCCATCTGCCTCTGCCTCCCGAGTGCTGGGATTAAAGGCTTGCGCCACCACCGCCCAGCTTATTTTTAATTTTTTTTAAATATTAATCAGAGCCTAGTAAGTAGCAAGAACTGCCTTTCGTGTTATTAAAGACACTTTCTCCCCCTTTCCTATGTGTGCCTTTTAGTTACATTTGAATTATGTCCAAAGGAACAGTCAACTGATTGACACCAAGACTCATCTGTTTTGTTTTGTTTATTTTGAGACACGATCTTTTTTTTTTTTTTAATTTTTTTTTTCGAGACAGAGTTTCTCGGTAGTTTTTTGGTTCCTGTCCTGGAACTAGCTCTCGTAGACCAGGCTGGCCTCGAATTCACAGAGATCCTCTTACCTCTGCCTCCCAAGTGCTGGGATTAAAGGTGTGCGCCACCACCGCCCAACCCACAACAACTTATAAAGGAAAACATTTAATTGGGGTGATGACTTACATTTTCAGGGGTTCAGCCCATTATGGTGTTGGCATGTTGGCGTGTAAGCAGACATGGTGCTGGAGGAGTAACTGAGAGTCCTACATCTTGCAGACAACAGGAAGTCGCCTGAGATACTGTGTGGTATCTTGAGCATGGGAAACCTCAAAGTCCACCCCCACAGTGACACACTTCCTCCAACAAGGCCACACCCACTCCAACAAAGTCACAGCTAATAGTGCCACTCCCTATGCCATTCTGGGATCAGTTACATTCAAACTACCACACCTGGGTGTCTCAGGAGAAAGAGACTGACAGATCCCGAGTTTGAAGTCAGCCTGATGTTATACATAGCAAGTTCCAGGACAGCCAAGCCTACATAATGAGACCCTTTCTGGGGGTAGGTGTGGAGCGAAGGAAAAAAAATGAAAAAAAAAAAATTCTTGATAGCTCAGGAGTCCTGTGGGCCTCCTCCCTGTTTCTTTCATAAGCGTCTATTAACAGGCCAGATCTCATGGAGTCCTACAAGTGATAACTGGCCACTATGATTCTAGATGGTGGTGCTCAATGCCAGCTTCAAGGAAACAGCTACGCAATGGGAGAAAATGAAGCCAGGTGTTTTCCATCACTGATGAGTTCAGGTCGTTAGGATGCTCTGTGGAGGAGTGATGAGGCCTGTGGAGCCAGGAAAGAACCTGCTTACAAAATGTGCAGCAGGTAATGGTCCCAAACCAGGCATGGCTGCAACAGAAGAGTGTCTCGGGTCAGCATGGAGCTGTACAGAGAAAAGCGAGAGGATACCATGTGAAGAAGCAGCCATGGAGCAGACCTGAAGAGTGTATGTCTGTGCTTAGGATGATGCTGCAAAACATGGAGAAATTCACTTCCTGGAGTGTGGAGAAGAAATGGGGTCCAGTAGCCAGCTGGGAAGTTTGGCAGGCACAGGAAAGAATGCAAGGGATGTGAGGAGGGTTTGTGTGAGCAGACAGTAATGGAGCCCTTTTTAAGACAAGTGTCACAAGGTTTATTTACATATCCTGCACACCTACTGAACTGTCTATCCAAAGAATACTTTGTATTCAGAAATCAAATATTGTGTCTTTTTACATAATAAAATGTGTGTCTCGGTCAGGGAACAACTAGTGGAAATGGGTTTTCTTTCTACCATTTGGGTCTTTCTTGGGTTGTCAGGTTCAAGGCAAGCACCCTTATCTGTTGAGCCATCTTGCTGGCCCAAATATCTGTCTGTTACTTGTTGGTTTGTTTGAGACAAGGTCTCACTATGTATCCAGGCTGTCCTGGAATTAATACCAATCTGACTGCTTCCTGAGTGTTGGGATTATAAAAGAATTTACTTGGCCAAACATTTATAATCTTGTTGCTGTTACAATAACAAGATCATTGCCAGAAAGGGATGTGATAGAAAAGAATATGAAATAAGTGTAGGTGTAAAAGGATCAGGAGCTCCAGGGTGGTGGTGGCGCACGCCTTTAATCCCAGCACTCGGGAGGCAGAGGTAGGCAGATCTCTGTGAATTCGAGGCCAGCCTGGTCTACAAGAGCTAGTTCCAGGACAGGAACCAAAAAACTACCGAGAAACTCTGTCTCGAAAAAAAAAAAATTAAAAAAAAAAAGACCATGTCTCAAAATAAA
>NW_026067904.1:4052948-4054097 GCF_014885135.2 Alexandromys fortis | reverse complement strand
CCTGAGTTCAAATCCCAGCAACCACATGGTGGCTCACAACCATCTGTAATGATGTCTGGTGCCCTCTTCTGGCCTGCAGACAGAATATTGTATACATAATAAATAAATAAATAATTAAAAAAAACAAAAAAATATACTTCTTAGGTGTATTATCATAAGGACAGGAAGGTGACTACAGTATTGAATTCACTGAGAAAAAAAGAACTTCCACACCTTGGAGTATGTGGGGTTGTAGAATTCCATCAGTTAAGTGAAAATGATTTCGACTAGTGCAAGTTTTCTGTAGCTAGTGTGTTAGGCTTTGGGCTTCTTACTCTTTCTGTCCTGTCTTCTGTGTTTCTCTTCGTGTGTGTGTGTGTGTGCGCGCGCGCACGTACATGTGCACACGTGCGTGCTTGCATGCCCTTGTGTGTATAGAGGCCAAAGGTGGCTGGGTATGGTAGAGTGTGTCTTTGACTGTAATACTTGGGAGGCAGAGGCAGGTGGCTCTCTGAGTTTGAGGTCAGCGTGGCCTATATCTTGAGTTCCAAGCTAGGGCTCCAAAGGGAGACTCAAGTCCTCTACAAGAACATTATACACTTTAAACCTCTGAGCCATCTCTCCAGCCCTTACATGCTTTCACTAAATTTACAAAATAGATTAAGGGCTTTGTTCACAATTTGGTTCTTGCTTTAGGGACAATGAACCCAGACCATCTAGACTGTGTGAGCTGCTGCTAGCAATGGTTAGGAATGTTTTTTACAAGAAGAAATCACTTTTTTTTTTTTTTTTTTTGGTTTTTCGAGACAGGGTTTCTCTGTAGCTTTGGAGCCTGTCCCGCAGCTGGCTCTTGTATCCCAGGCTGGCCCCGAATTCACAGAGATCCACCTGCCTCTGCCTCCCGAGTGCTGGGATTAAAGGCGTGTGCCACCACCGCCTGGCTAGGAAGAAATTACTTTGTAGAGTTATTTTCCCTTTGTTTCTGTTTCTTTTTGTGGATACAAAGATAGTCTTTTCTAACACCTTGAATTTCTGTATTCAAGGATGTCTTTGAACTTCTGACCCTGCTGTCTCCATGTCAGTAGTTCATCACTCTGAGTTTATGTAGTGCAATGGAGCAAAATCCGTATCCTTTTTTATTAATTATAATATCTTTCTTTTTTTTTTTTT
>NW_026067904.1:4012577-4052678 GCF_014885135.2 Alexandromys fortis | reverse complement strand
TTTTTTTTTTTTTTTTTTTTTTTTTTTTTTTTCCTCGAGACAGGGTTTCTCTGGATGTTCTGACTGTTTTAGCCTATAGTAAGTGTTCGGATTACAAGCGTGAGCCACCACTCCCGGCTTGAAAGGGTGTTTTATTTAGTTTGGTATAATGGGAAGTTTTTGATAGCTCACAAGGTGAAGAAAGTCCACAAGGCGAAAGGCCCTGTCCCAACCCCGACACAAATATTTGGGCGCCGGAGATTCAGGCTCCACCCTTCACCTGCGCGCATGCTCTTCCATGAGCCCTACGGGAGACCTGCGGCACAGCCGCGCGTGACGTGCACCGTGCGGCCGTGGTGACGCAAGGCGTACGCTCGGTGGCTCCTCGGGGAAGATGGCGGCTGCATCTTTGAAGGAGAGGAATTGAGAGTGGGGAGAAGGGAAGCGTACCAGGCAGGAGAGACATTCCCTGCGGCGCCGAAGGACACCGCGCTCGCGGTTAGGCGCCCATTCCGGCCCCCCACGGTGAGTGCGCGCCGGGGCCTCTGAGGGCCGCGGGCCGTCGCGCTCCGCCATTTTCGGGCCCGGCCGTTGCGTGCTTGGGGGGACCGGAGGGGACAGGTCGCCGGAGAGAATAAGGACGGGCATCTGCGGGGCTGGCCGCGGCCGGTGGGGCTCCCAGCGGAGGGACTTTGGGGAGGAGGAGGCCGTGTGGCAACCTAGGCCTAGCCTGCACGGCGAGGCCGCTCGCAGAGACGCGAAGTTTGGAGGAAGGAAGCGCGTTGGGATGGGAGTGCGGCTTTGAGGGCTGCCCAGGAGGGGGCTGGAGAAGTTACTGGGAATCCGGAGAAACAGCTGGAGAGTCCGCCTGGATGCTTTCTAAAATTGAGATCTGTGTTGGGGGCCCGAGAAAGGCCGAGCCTGGCGCTTTGCACGAGTTTCATTCCTATGTGGCTCGTTACAAATGTCCCACTAAGCACTAATTGTCCACTCCCAACTGGAAATTGAGTTCTGGTCTCAATACGTGAGAGAAACAAAGGCCTCCTGGCAACTGGATATTTATGGTCATAGAAAGCGTCTCTCGTTTTCTTTTCTCCATTCCCCTATTTCTTTGAGACTGGTCTAGTTGTGTTGCCCAGGTTCGCCGAGAATTTCCATTCTCCCACCTGCCGGGCACAACGAGAGATTATAAGAGCTCACTCTACCTGGCCTGGCTAGCGGTCTTTTTTATTGTTTTGTTTTGGTTTGATTTTTATTTTACTTTTGGTGCAGAGGTTCACTGTGTAGCCAGACTGGCCTCGAAACTCAACTCAGTATGTAGCCTAAATTTCGAACTCAGAGGTAATGATCCTGTCTCATGCACCCAGCCGATGTGATGAAGAGCCTGAACCCCATTAGACTTGGCTGTAACCCAGACTGGCACCAACTTGCTGTGTACCTGACCTGGCCTTACTCTTTGATCCTCCTGCTTCCACTTCCCGAGTGGGATTAAAGGCGTGGGCCACACCTGACCTAGAATTCTTGTGCTTTTTTTTAAATCGAAGAATACTGCACATTAGTGTGTGTGCGTGCCCGCGCGCGCGTTTTCTCTCTCTCTCTCTCTCTCTCTCTCTCTCTCTCTCTCTCTCTCTCTCTCTCTCTCTCTCTCCTCTCTCCTTTTATCTCTTTTCTCTGTCTTTCTTTCTCCCCCTTCCTTAATAAATACTTATGGCTATTTCCTGTGTGTGTGTGTGTGTGCGCGCGCGCGCGCGCTCTCTCTCTCTCTCTCTCTCTCTCTCTCTCTCTCTCTCTCTCTCTCTCTCTCTCTCTCTCTCTCTCTCTCTCTCTCTCTCTGGCTCGCTTTTTCTGGTCAGAAGATAGTTTGCTGGAGAACTCTTTTCCACTAAATGAGTCTTGGTTGAACTTAGGTTGCAGTAGATACTTTAACGCTGGGCCATTTATTGGGTTATAGTCTTGTGTTTATTTTATTTTTTTAAAGAAAGTTAACATTTGGTTGTAACCCTTGTGGTTGGTGGCCTTTCTGGAGTAAGGGAGAGGTTAATTGCAGGAATTATGTCCCTGGATTGGGAATTAAAGTCAGAAAAGTATATGTTATCGCACATAAAGACTGTCAGGAACGCTTTAAAGTCGTTTCTAGACGGAAGGCGTTAGCTATTCGGGAGCTTTGGATGACAGGAACCAAGGCACAATGGTGACATACACCAACCACTTGGGAGCAAAACTTTCACGTGTACTCTGGTTATAATGCAGGCAACCCTCTTGCCTGTGAATGTTTAACCCAAACAAAGAACAAAGCTCTTAGTGACTGTTAAAAGAAAACACTTTAATTGTTTCCCTGGTGGCATTTTTTTTCTTTTCCTAGTCTTAATTGCATTTGAGACCCACCTTTCATTGATATTAGATACTTTTGCATTTTGATTGATTTCCTTGCCCGGTAGAGGTAAAATACTGTGCGGATTTGGGTTGGGGCCAAACTTGAAGTGCTGTATTTAGCATCTTTACTATAGGAAGTCTTTTACTGACTTCTTAAGTCCCATATTCAGAGCTTGCTTTGCTAACTAACAAAAAGACCATTAACAAAAAAAGTCCACTAGGTAACAGAAAGTATGTTTCTTTTTTGTTTAGTTTTGTTTTTGGTAGATATTACTTGATTATTGCCTGTTGTGCCCTTATCTTTGTTGCTACCTGTGATTTAGGCTTAAGATTTCTACTTGGACATGTTTTCTCTGGTGACATACCTCTCCCGCTGCAAACCATTTCTCTTAGACACTGACGCTTGTCAGCATGTTGGAGAGTATGGCTTACATTACTGTTCCTCTTTCTGGACTGTAAACATTTTAGCAATTTTCAGGTAGAGTAACAGCTTCATAAAATTTGTGTAATGCCTTATTTTCATAATTTAAGTGTTTATAAATTCCAGACTTGAGGAGATGTATTGGAAAGAAAATCATGGGATTCTGTAGCAGGTGACCTAGGTTTGCTAGCTGAGTTCATCACGAACCTAGCTTTAGATCAAGAGGAAGAATGTGATGAGTACTGAATTCAGGGGCTTATCTATTTTAAGTGCATGTTACATCATTGAACCTCCAGTTCTAAAGCAATTTAAAAAAAAAACTGGGTCAGTTAATTAAACTCTCTGAGTCTCAGTTTCCTTATATATAAAAATGATAATTGTTATGGGTGGGTTAGTACAAGCCTTAAATCCCAGCTTACTGGGAGGCAGAGGCAGGCAGTTTGAGGTCAGCCTGGTCTGCATAGTGAGTTCCAGGCTAGACTGTGTAGTGAATATAGGCTATCTCAAAACAAAACAAAACCCCACCAAAAAAGTGATTTCACTGTTTCTGGTCCCAGTTATAATTTATTGAATGTGTATATTGCATATACTCACCGCTCAGATAGACCAGGCTGGCCTTATAGAGAACCCCTGCATTTGCCTCCTAAGCGAAGGAATTCCAGATGTGTTCCACCACTTTGCCTTCCTTCATTGGTTGATGAACATCTAGATTGGTTCTGTTTCCTGGCCATCATAAATAGCAAAGGGTGTTATCTTTGGTATATAAATTTAAGGTTATACCTACCTAGGACTGCGTTAGCTGGCTCATAACCCTTTCAGCTTTTTGAGGATGTCCGTAAGAAGTTTACATTCTTTAATTTTTTTTTTTTTTTTTGAGACAGAATTTCTCTGTAGCTTTGGAGCCTATCCTGGAACTAGCTCTTGTAGACCAGGCTGGTCTTGAACTCAAAAAGATCCGCCTGCCTTTTCCTCCCGAGTGCCTTTAATCCGAGTGCTGGGATTAAAGGCATGCGCTGCCACCACCACCGAGTTTATACAATCAATATTCCCCCTGTATTACACCTCTATGCTAGAAGAGGGCACCATATGGTTGCTGGGAATTGAACTCAGGTCCTCTGGGAAGAACAGCCAGTGTTCTTAACCTCTGAGCCATCTCTCTAGCCCCCTTTTTATTTTTTGAGACAGGGTCTTTTTTTTTTAAATATTTATTTATTATGTATACAATATTCTGTCTGTGTATGCCTGCAGGCCAGAAGAGGGCACCAAACCCCATTATAGATGGTTGTGAGCCACCATGTGGTTGCTGGGAATTGAACTCAGGACCTTTGGAAGAGCAGGCAATGCTCTTAACCTCTGAGCCATCTGTCCAGCCCCGAACAGAGCTTTCTTAACCAGTGAGCTCTCCATCCCCACAGTTAAAGGGTGGTTCAAATATGTAGTTTATTACAAAAGAATAGATGTTTGTTGTGGATAGAAGATTTAGAAAGTAAATAGCAATAAATCTAATTGTCTTTTTCTTTCTTTTTTTTTGTTTTTGTCTTTTTTTTTTTTCTTTCTTAAGACAGGGTTTCTCTTTGTGTAGCCCTGGCTGCCCTCAAACTCAGAGTTTCTCTTCCCTCTGCCTCCTGAGTGCTGGGATTAAAGGCATGCAATCTACTACTGCCAGGTCTAAGTCCTGCAAGTCTTTAAAAAATGCTTATTATCCTCTTTGTGTATGTGTGTACACCTGTCTGAGTTTATATGCATCACATATGTGCAGGAGCCCTTGGAGACCAGAAGAGGGTATATGTAATGGAAAAATTAAAATTGCTGTGGGATCCCCGGTGCGGGCAGTAGGCAGGGGGTCCCAAGAGCAGCCAGTCCCGGGCAGCACGAGACCATGAGGCAGGTCTCCGAAGGTGGCTGGTCCCCAGCGGTGAGCCATGTGGCTGCAATGGGCTAAAGACAGATGGATAGGCACGCCGTGCAGAGTGAGGTTGGATTAAGTGGGTTATGGAAGGGAAGGGGGAGAAGAGAGGAGAGAGAGAGAACTGATTTAAGTATTAAACCAAGGTAGCTTTATTTAATTTTTATCTTATTTGCTTTCATTTACCTTTTGAAAATTATGTTTTGCCTACATGTATATCTGAGTACTTACCACATGCATATGCATGTCTGGTTCCTGCAGAGGTCAGAAGAGGTGAGCCCCCATGTGGGTGCTGGAACCAAACCCAGGTACTGTGCAAGATCAACACCTGTTCGTTTGTTTTTGTAGACCAGGCTGGAGGATTTCTGTGATCCTCCAGCCTCTGCCTCCTGAGTGCTGGGATTAAAGGCATGCTCCACTACCTCCCTCTCCCAGCAAGTGTTCTTTAAGTGTTCTTTTTTTTTTTTTTTTGGTTTTTCGAGACAGGGTTTCTCTGTGGTTTTGGAGCCTGTCCTGGAACTAGCTCTGTAGACCAGGCTGGTCTCCAACTCACAGAGATCCGCCTGCCTCTGCCTCCCGAGTGCTGGGATTAAAGGCGTGCGCCACCACCGCCCGGCCCACTAAGTGTTCTTAACTGCTGAGACTTCTCACCACCTCCCTTCATTTACCTTTGAAGATTTTCTCTGTCGTGTATTCAGGTGCTTAATCATGGTTTTCCTGTCTCAGCCTCCTGAGTGCTGTGATTACAAGTGTATACTATTATGCCTGGCTCACCATTTGTTCTTTTGTACTTACTGTATAAAACCAATACCACCAAGCTGCTACCAGTCATTTTGTGTTGATTCCTGTTACACTAGCACAGCAGCTCTCACAGCGCCACCACCGCCCGGCTTAAATTAAAAAAAAAAAATTTATTTATTTATTATGCATACAATATTCTGTCTGTATGTCTGCAGGCCAGAAGAGGGCACCAGACCTAACTACAGATGGTTGTGAGCCATCATGTGGTTGCTGGGAATTGAACTCAGGACCTCTGGAAGAGCAGACAATGCTCTTAACCACTGAGCCATCTCTCCAGCCCCCCCAATTTTTTTATTCTTAGGTGTGTTCATGTGCCATTGCCCATGGCTGCACATGGAAGCCAGAGGTCAATGCCAACAGTCTTCCTCTACCTTTTTTTTATTTGTTTACTTTTGAGACTGGGTTTTACTGTGTAGCCCTGGAACTTGCTGTGTTGTCCTTTAACTCAGAGATCTGCTTTCTCTGTCTCCCCAGATTAAAGGCTTGTACCACTATACCTGTCTCTCCTTTTGGGTTTGTCTCCTTGTCTTGCCTTTCACAGGGTCTTACCTATATACCCAGAGATCTGCCTCCCGAGTTCAAAGGTGTGCACCCTCACCCACTCCTGGCTGTCTCTCTTTCTCTCTTTTTTTTTAATCTTTTTTTTTTTTTTCCTTTTGGTTTTTCAAGACAGGGTTTCTCTTTGGCTTTGGAGCCTGTCCTGGAATTTGCTTTGTAGACCAGACTGGCTTCTTGAGGTCTGAGATTAAAGGCATGTGCAACTGCTGCCCTGCTTGCTTGTGCTCTCCCTCCCCTCCCCTCCCCTCCCCTCCGCTCCCCTCCCCTTCCCTCCCCCTCTCTCCCTCCTCTCTCCTCTCTCATTGATGAGATAGAGTTTCTGTGTAGGCCTTGTTGTCAGGCTGGTCTCATAGAGATCTTCCTGCCTCTTCCTCCTGAGTCTGGGATTACAGGGGTGTGCCACCACTTTTGTTTCTCATTTTCTGTCTCTTTTGTTTTTTAAGAGTTTACAGTTTCTATGTGGACGAGGCTGGCCTTAAACTCACAGAGATTCTCCTGCCTCTGCTGCCCTAGTACTGGGATCACAGGTATGTGCCACCAAGCCTGACTGAGACAGTCTCTTCGTGAGCCTGGGGCTTGTCCTTTTTGCTAGACTGCCTGGTTATTGAGTTCCAGGGATCCTCCTGTCTTCTTATTGCCCACCCCCACATAACGTTGGGGTTGTTGATATATACAACTGTATCTGGCTTTGTTTGTTTGTTTGTATTTGATTGCTTGGTCTTCACTGTGCCAGTGAAGGTGCAAGTGAAGGTCAGAACAACAGGAGAAGGAAGTCAGTTCTTCCACTGTGTGGGTGCTGGGGAATCAAACTCAGATTTTAAGCTTGGTGTTATGAGCCTTTACCAGCTAAGCTTTTTCACTGACCCCGTCCTAGCTTTTTTTTTCCTTCAAGATTTATTTATTATGTATACAACATTCCTTCCATGTATGCTTACATGCCAGAAGAGGGCACCAGATCTCATTATAGATGGCTGTGAGCCACCTTGTGGTTGCTGGGAATTGAACTCAGGACCTCCGGAAGAGCAGTCAGTGCTCTTAACCTCTGAGCCATCTCTCCAGCCCCTGTCCTAGATTTTTTTTTTTATGTTAGCATCTGAACTCTGATGCTAAGGCTTTACCTCCTCAGCCCCAGTATCCACTCACTTTTTTTATTTTTATTTTGTTTTTAAATTTTGAGACAACTTACTGTGTAGTCTTGGTTGGACTGGAATTCCCTAGTAATCAGGCTGGCCTTGAATTTAGAGATCCTTCTTGCCTCCCCCAGTCAGTGCTGGGATTAAAATGAGTTAACTGCTGAGGTTAGAGAGATGGCTCAGCAGTTAGGAACACTTGTTGCTCTTGCTGAGGACCTGGGTTGGGTTCATTTACCATCACCTATATGGTAGTTCACAACCATCTGTAATCCAGTTCTAGCATTCCATGTTAGTTCTGACCTCTGTGGGCCCTGAGCATAGACATGGTATTTATACATGCAGCCAAGAACACTCAGGCACATAAAATAAATTTATGTACTTCATGTATGTCTGTTTTTTGCTTGTTTTTATTTAAATGATTAATTTTTAGTTGTTGTTTTTTTTTTTTTTCTTCGAGACAGGGATTCTCTGTGTAGCCCTGATTGTCATAAAACTGTTAACGAGGCTGGCCTCTGCCTGCCTCTGCTTGCTGAGTGCTGGAATTAAAGGCATGCACCGCCACCCATTTTAGTTTTTGATTATGTGTACATGTCTTGTGCACAGTATCCACGGAGTCTACAAGGGGACGTTAAACCCCAGGGAGCAAAAGTTACAGGCAATTGTAAGCCATCTTATTTGGGTACTGGGAACTGAACTCAGTTCCACTGAATAAACAGGAAGCACTCCTTAACCACTGAGCCAGCTTGCTAGCCCGCTTTTTTTGATTTTTGATTTTTGTTTGTAAATAGAGTTTTCCTAAGTGGCTTGGATTGACTTTGAGCTTGCTGTTTTTCTGCCTGCCTTCTTTGCTTGTTTTTTTTTTTTTTTTCTATCGTTTTTCCAAGACAGGGTTATTTTGGCTGGAACTCACTATGGAGACCAGGATGGCCCTGAGATCTGCTTGCCCTGCCTTTTCAATGCTGGCTTCTGCATGACTACTTTTTAAAAAAAATTTATTGTTTATAGTGTTCTGCCTGTATAATATTTACCTGCAGGCCAGAAGAGGGCACCAGATCTCATTATAGATGGTTGTGAGCCACCATGTGGTTGCTGGGAATTGAACTCAGGACCTTGGGAAGAGCAGCTAGTGCTCTTAATCTCTGAGCCATCTCTCCAGCACTTTTGCATGACTTCTCTATGAAACAAATATGAAACTTCTGCTGGCATAATAAAGTATACTCTGTACGTTTATTTACTTTTGTCTAGGTAGCTGAAGCTGTCCTTGGAATTTAGTGTCATTCTGCCTCAACTTCCCAAATACTGGGCATGGTGCCTTATACCACATACATAAACATATATGTATTTACACACATACATATACACATAGTTTGTGTGTATATACACACATGTATACATATGTTGTATGTATATGTTTATACACACACTAAATAGAACTATACTTTAAAAGGAGTACACTCTAAAATAGTTTTATGTAGTATACATAAGTCTGTAGTGTCAGAATTGTTTATTGCCACTGTCACTTGTATATAATTGTTGTTTATTGCTGTTGTGTTGAATAATTCAGAATTTAGTGTGCTATGTTTTTATGTATCTGATATATAGATTTGCATATATCAGCATCTTTACAAATCTAAGTAATGTTTTATGCTACAGTGTGAGGTGTAACTTCATGCTATGATGTGACTTCACTAGGCAATAGGGATTTTTATTTTCATTGTAATGGTAGGATACCAGGTTTGTTTTTGTGGTCCTTTGTTGACTGTAATATTTTAATAGGATACAATATCAGGGATGAAAGAAGCATTTTAGAGAAGATTTTACAGATGGTAAAATAGTAATGAGATATCATGAACCTTTGCCCTAAAAATTGGTGATGTGGGAGAAATTAATTTTGTTACAGTACAAGTCAACCAAAACTAATTAAAGAACCAAAACCTTCACAAGAGCATCAGAAAGGCTAAAGAGTTCCTTCTAAAACCACATTGAATAGCTGAGGGAGCTGTGACTGTCCTGATTTATAGCTATGAGAAAATGATGCTTATGGCCACTAGTTCCAGGAAGTCACTCCTGCCTAACTTGGTGATTGCTAAATTATGTGAATTTCTCTGTCAGTGCATTATATATGATGGTATCTCTGTTCTTATACACGGTTTTACAGTCTGCTGGGCTGTCTTGAAACACCCAGGATATTTATTGTTTCTCAACATGACACGACACCCCCACCACTACCCCATTTCCACCTCTCTCCTTGCCTTCCTCATCTCCCTCTCTTCCTGTCTATGTCCCTCCCCATACCTATGGGACAGGGTCTTACTATGTAGCCCCTGGCTGGCCTGGAATCCTATGTTGACCAGGCTGACTTTGGAATTTAAATATCTGCCTGTTTCTGCCTTGGGATTGCTGAGATTGAAGGTCTGTGCCACCGTGCCTGACAGAATTCTAGTTCTTAAAAACCTTTAAAAATAATGGAAATCTGTTTTTAATCTGCCTTATACTTAATGATGATACTTTTTTAAAAAATGGTTCTGGGGATGGAACACAGGGTAGTGTAAAGTGGTACTGGCAGTTTCAGAAATAGTGTGTCAGTTTTTCAGATTAGTCAAGTTTCAGTTTCAGTTATTTATTCTAGGAAAAGGATAATACATTCACAGAAAAATTTGTACTAGTGTTTTTAGTGGTTTCATTTAACTTACTGAACACAGTATACATCCAAATTTCTTCAGTGAATGGATCAACTTTGGTTATCGCTACAGAATTTAGCAGGAAGAGAAAGAAGTAATAAAAACAGCATGGTGAATTCTTCAAAACTTCATGGCAAATGGAAAATGCTACTAGTCTCAAAACGCTTCATGAGATAGAGTTTTGTTTGTACTATGTTTGTTAAAATAAGGATGTTAGAGGAAGGGCGGTAGTGGCGCACACCTTTAATCTCAATACTCAGGAGACAGAGACAAGTAGATCTCTGAGTTTGAGGTCAGCCTGGTCTCGAATGAGCTCCAGGACAGACTCCAAAGCTACAGAGAAACCCTGACTTGAAAAACAAAAAACAAACAAACAAAATCTCAAAAACAAAATGCACAGCTATGTATACTTTAGTGATGGAAGACATCTCAGTGGCTACTGATACAAGGAACCACATAGGATATATCTTGGCATGAATTCTTGTGTATGTTTGTGTGTGTGTAGAGAACGAATATAAATGTAATGATAGGTGCCATTTATCACAGGTTCGCCTCAAACTCACTGTCTAGCTGAGCATGATCTTGAACTTCTGATCTTCCTGCCACTACCTCTTGAGTGCCACAATTTTAGATACTTGTCACCAAATTTGGTTTGTGTAGTATAGTTCAAACTCAGAGATTCAGGCCTGCTGGCAAGCATTCTCCCAATTGAGCTAGATCTTTAGCCCCAGTGTCTATATCTTGATAATGGTCAGTATGTGTGAAACTGGGTTCATTAAAATAAAGAAACATTGCATAAAATGAATATTAAAAATTAATTTAAATTATGTGTATATGTGTGTGTTTGATTGTGGGTTTGCACATCTTTGAATGCAGGTACCATAAGTAGGTAGATCCCTTGGAGTTGGAATTCTGAACCTGCTGACTTGGTTACTGGGAATTGTGTGTGATATTTAAAATAAATTTAGTGCTTAGTGTTAGGGATGCTTGACTAGTTGTGTGTGAGGGCCTGGATTTGATCTCTAGTAATTAAGAAACACATACAAATAAAGAGTAAATAAACTTAGTTAAAAGAATAAGCAGAGCTGGGCAGTGGTGATGCTTGCCTTTAATTTCAGCACTCAGGGAAGCAGAGGGAGGTGGGTCTCTGAGTTTGAGGCCAGCCTGGACTACAAAGGGAGTTCCAGGACAGCCAGAGAACCTTGTCTTGAAAACAAACAAACAAAAACTGAGAATAAGCAGAAAAGCCATAGATCATGAGAAATTACTTGAAAAAATACATCTTGCCGGGTGGTGGTGGTGCATGCCTTTAATCCCAGCACTTGGGAGGCAGAGGCAGGTGGATCTCTGGGAGTTCGAGGCCAGCCTGGTCTACAGGAGCTAATTCCGGGATGGGCACCAAAGCTAGAGAGACCCTGTCTCAAAAAAACAAAACAAAACAAAACAAAAAAAATCTCACCTTTAATCCCAGTACTCCAAGGCAGGGTCAGATGGATCTCTGAGTTCAAGGCCAGGCTGGTCTACATAGTATTCCAGACCAGCTAGGAGAGAACCTGTCTCAAAAAACAAACCAAAATAAACAAAACAAACAAAAAACTCATTAAGAAAGATATATCCAAAACAAAAAGAGCTCAGAAAACATGTTATATGGAACTAACTTAAATTAAAACGGGCAGAAAGGTCTGAATAGAAGCATTACTGAATAGATGTCAAATAAGCATGTAGGAAGATGCTGAGCTGGGCATTATGTTCGTGTACACTGTTAAAATCTCAGAACTCTGGGGGCTAAACAGAAAGTTTGCTGCCAATTTGAGGGCTGCATGGGCCTTTAGAAAAAGGAATGGATGGGCTGGAGAGATGGCTCAGAGGTTAGGAGCGTTGCCTGCTCTTCCAAAGGTCCTGAGTTCAATTCCCAGCAACCACATGGTGGCTCACAACCATCTGTAATGGGGTCTGGTGCCCTCTTCTGGCCTGCAGGCATATACACTGACAGAATATTGTATACATAATAAATAAATAAATATTAAAAAGAAAAAGGAATGAAGGGATGGGAACTCATAATTGCTAGTTGGGAGATGGGCTGGTAAGATGGGTTAGTGGGTAAAAGTGCAAGCAAATCTTGATGACTTGAATTGTGCATTGCACTCATGTAAAGGTGGAAGGAAATAACCAGTTCAACAAAGTTGTTTTATCTTTATATGTTCCATAACGTACATAGTGGATTTGAGTTGTTCTTTCCTCTCTTTTTTATTTAAAGGTTTTGAATTTATGTGCATTGGTGTTTGCCTGCATATATGTCTGTATGAGGGTGTTGGATACCATGGTCTGGAGTTACAGTTGTGTGCTGCCTTGTAGGTGCTGCACATTGAACCCGGCCGGTCCTCTGGAAGAACAGCTAGTGCTCTTAACCACTGAGCCATCTCTCCAGTCCCTTCCCTCTCTCTCTTTATAATAAGTATATATAAAGTCTATATGGAGATGAAGTTGAAAAAATGTGAGAGTGTGCCACTTAATTCTTTTTCTTAAAAATATGCGAGGATGGTCTGTTGCTTTAAGGAAAAAGAATGTTTTTGTTGACAGAAAGTTGAGTTTTTAATATTAAGATTATGGTATGTTTGTAGTTGTTACTGTGAAGTTGGTGTTTCAGATAATTAGTACATTTTATGATGAGATCAATAGTGATTTTCCTTTATTTTGGTTTAGTTTTTTTTTTTTTTTTTTTTTTGAGTCAGGGTATTTCACTTTGAGCTACCACAGTCAGTCTTTTGAGGACAGTAGTGGCCTTTAAAAAAAAGGTTTTATTTATTTATTTATTTATTTATTTATTTATTTATTTATTTATTTATTTATTATGTATACAATGTTCTGCTTGCATGTGTCCCTGCAGGCCAGAAGTTGGCACCAGATCTTATTAGAGATGGTTGTAAGCCACCATGTGGTTGCTGGGAATGTAACTCAGGATGTTTGGTAGAACAATCAGTGCTCTTAACCGTTGAGCCATCTCTCCAGCCCCAGTAGTGGCTTTTTGAGACAAAATCTCCCTATACCTAGCTGGCCTAGGCCTGACTGCCTTCAAACTTCCAGAGCCTGCTTCCGACTGGAACATAACATAAAGCATATGCTACCATATTGGGGCCAGGCGTTGGTCCCAGCACTTTGGAGTTAGAAACAGGTGGATGTCTGTGAGTTCAAGGACAGCCTGGGCCACAGAACAAGTTCTGGGTCAGCCGGAGATACATAGAAAAACCCTGTCTTGAAAAACCAAAAAACAGTCTAAAAAATGGGAGGGGGGTGTCCATATAGGACTGGCTATGCTCTTTTGGATTGTGTTGTTGTTTGTGGGGGATGTTTTTGAGACAGGGTTTCTATGTAGCCCTAACTGGCCTGGCGCTCGGTTTGTAAATCAGGCTGGCCTGGAACTCAAGAGATTTGTCTGCCTGTGTCTGTAGGGATTAAGGGCATGGGCCACCCTGCCTGCTCTGTGTTAGCTTTTTAAATGGAATTGTGAGTTCGAGGCTAGCCTGGTCTACAAGAGCTAGTTCCAGGACAGACTCCAAAGCCACAGAGAAACCCTGTCTTGAAAAACAAAAATTAGAAAACAAACCAAAAAAAAAAAAACAACGAAAAAAAGAAATAATATTTTATGTGGGTGTTTTGCTTGCATGTGTGTGGGTGTTTGTGTGTGTGTATACATTCACCATGTGCAAGCCTAGTGCCTGCAGAAGCTAGAAGAGGGTGTCATGTTGCTTGAGTAGGAGTTGATTGTAAACTGCCATGTGGGTGCTGGAAACTGAGCTCAGTCCTTCTTAGCAACAAGTGCTGGTAGCTGCTGAGCCATCTCTTTCACCCTTAATTGAAATTTTTATTGAGATGATTTTAGCTTCAGAGAGAGAGAGAGAGAGAGCACGAGCACACAATATTCTTATTCTATTCAGGATGGCCTTGAACTCATGCCTCTGCTTCCCCAGCGCAGTTTGACATATTTGTAATTGTAAGAAGTATAAACA
The DNA here is from genome assembly GCF_014885135.2 of Alexandromys fortis. Classification (NCBI taxonomy): domain Eukaryota; kingdom Metazoa; phylum Chordata; class Mammalia; order Rodentia; family Cricetidae; genus Alexandromys; species Alexandromys fortis. The sequence continues at coordinate 4,038,819 of NW_026067904.1, read as the reverse complement.
GAGGTCTCATTAGACCCAGTAAAGACTCCTGGCACCAAATGTGATGAGCTAAGTTCCAGCCCCAGGATCCAATTTGGTAAAAGGAGAGAACCAAGCCCTACAACTTGTCCTCTCACTTTTACAAGTGCACATTTGGAAATGAGGTCTTTTTCTCTCTCTCACACACACATGCACAAATAAACAAAACAGAGGTCTTGTGTACGCCATCTAATTTCTTCTAGTAATGATAAGTTACAAAACCATTAGAGAGTATTTGTTGTGAAATTTTCTAAAAAATCAATTATTTGTCAGTGTTATGTGTACATGTATGAGTTTGTTTCTCTGCATTATTATATTATGTATCATATTATTACATGCTTGTATATTCACTGTGATAGTTAAATATTTTATCAACATAAAGCATCTCTTTTTATAAGCATACATACCTATCCCCATCCTTAACTTGGTATTCATTAATATGGTCTCCAATTTTATTGTCATTTCAGAAAGTCATGTACACCCTTAAGCTTTGTTTTATTTAGTTTATCTGTCACACTTGATTATTGCCTTTTTTATTGTAGTGTTGGAGAAATAAATATTTGTACCCTATCTATTCAAACAAAACCAAAACAGAAAACTTACGCAAAATAAGAAAAAACAGACAAGCTAGGTTGGGCCTGGTGGTTCATGCCTTTAATCCTAGCACAGGAGGCTGACTCAGGCTATCCTCTGAAGTAGAGTCCTGGATAACAGCCAAAGCTTCAGTGAGTGCCTATCTCAAAAAAGGAAGCAAAAAAAAAAAAAAAAATTCAAATACCTACTACCACAAGTTTATTGTGTCACTGCTGAGCCTGCAGCTTGATTGCAAGCCACATATGAGGATGTCTGTTCTGAAGCATGGCATTTGTTAAAGTTGTTAACAATAAGGTCTACTTCAAGAGATACCAAGTGAAATTTAGAAGTGTATAGAGTCAAACTGACTCCTATGCTTGGAAATACAGAGTGATAGTTTGTGTAACTAGCAGTATTGTGTGTGTCATGAACCAAAATATGGTATGGGAGTTGGCCTAGCAAATTGTGCGCATTGTACTGACTTGCTGTTGGTCCATGGGCTTCTCAATAGATTTAGCTTGGTAAGGTCTATGAAAACCAAGTGGAGGTGACTGGAAGTAAATATACAGTATGGACAGCATTGATGGTCAGCCTAGTTCCTTTGCCTAATGTTTGAGGCATTATTGTAATTACAACTGGCACTAAGGTTTTAGGGTCTTGTAGAGGAGCTGTGAATGGGAGCCTTTCTGTCCCTTTTAGTACCTGATGACCTCTTGTTTAAGATAATTGTGAAAACTAGGAGTACCATCATGGCTGAAATATTGCAAACCACGTGAATTACCTGCTGGGATAACTGAAGGGTCTTACAGAAGCAACCAATAACTCCAGATGTGGAGATTGTTAGAAGAGGGAGGCAGGGCTGGTGAAGAAAGCTCATGATGCTCTATGCAAAATCTGGTCTGTGAGAAAAACACAAAAAAAATTCCTTCAAGCTTGAACTGTGGGTGTTCTACACTCTCCAGGCACGTTTGTTGTTCTTGGTGTGTTAGTGCTGTGTAAAGTCTGTCAGAATTTGGAAGGTACAAGAATTTGGAGGGCATCTTCAATCAAGACCAGCCCAGTCTAAATAATGAGACCTTGTATTAGAAACAAACAAATAGGGCTGGAGAGATGGCTCAGTGGTTAAGAGCATTGCCTGCTCTTCCAAAGGTCCTGAGTTCAATTCCCAGCAACAACATGGTGGCTCACAGTCATCTGTAATGAGGTCTGGTGCCCTCTTCTGGCCTGCAGACATACACACAGACAGAATATTGTATACATAATCAATCAATCAATCAATCAATCAATAAATATAAAAATCTGTCAATGTAATCCACCATATAAACAAACTGAAAGAAAAAAAAACACATGATCATCTCATTAGATAATGGAAAAGCCTTCAACAACAACAACAACAAAAAAAAAACCAAATAAATTAAGTAGGAATCCTGAACAAATTCGAATTTGTTTTTCTGTTTTCGAGACAGACTCTCACATAGCTCTGGCTGCCCTAGAACTTACTATACTGTAGATCAGGCTGGCCTGGAACTGACAGAGACCCACTTGCCTCTGCCTCCTGAGTGCTGGCACTAAAGGAATGTCACCACACTGCGCCAAGCCAGGGAAATTTATACAGAAACCATTCTGCTTTGTAAAGAACAGTGGAAGCAAGAAAAGGGAGCAGGATCCCTCCATTGAATAAAAAACCTCAGGAGTTGGCAGATATTGACTGTAACTCAACAGACCTTTTGGGATATTTAAGTTTCCTGAGTTGGTTTTTGTTTTTAAAAATACTTATTTTATGTATATGCTTCTAGGTAATGTGTATATAGCCCATGGGGGTCAGATGGTACTAAAAATCCTGAAACTGGGGTTAGGGATGCTTGTGAACTGTTATGTGGGCTTTAAGAATGGAACCTGAAAGAGCAATGAGCATTTTACTGCTAAGCCCCTTCTGAGCTGGGGGAGGCAGGTGTTGACTACACAAATGATCACGCGCGCGTGTGCGCACACACACACACACACACATTTTTCCTGTCTCTAAGTAGAAACGTTTTAAGTCTGTTTTTTATTTTTTTATGGCTACAGTCTTATTTATTTATCTATTTAGTATAATGTTATGTCTGCATGTACATCTGCAGGCCAGAAGAGGGCACCAGATCTCATTATAGATGGTTGTGAGCCACCATGTGGTTGCTGGGAATTGAACTCAGGACCTTTGGAAGAGTAGCCAGTGCTCTTAGCCACTCAGCCATCTCTCCAGCCCTTTGTTTTTTATTTTTTATTTATTTATTTTTTTTTTATTTTATTTTTTTTTCAGACAGGGTTTCTCTGTAGCTTTGGAGCCTGTCCTGGAACTAGCTGTTGTAGATCAGCCTGGTCTCGAACTCACAGAGATCTGCCTGCCTCTGCCTCCCGAGTGCTGGGATTAAAGGCATGCGCCACCACTGCCTGGCCCTGTTTTTTTTTTTTTTTTGAAGTGCTTTTTGCATGTACATGTGCATTGTGTGTATGAAAATGTGTTGGTTCATGTGTGTGCATATGTGGGAGGAGGACAGAAGATGAGATTGTATTTATTTATTGCTCTACCTTATATAGAGACAGTGCCTCTCACTTAACTGAGAGCATGCTGGTTCAGCAAGTGTAAGTAACCAGTTTACTCTGGGGATTCTATTTCTTCCTTTTTTTTTTTTTTTTTTTTTTTTTGAGATAGGGTTTCTTTGTAGCTTTGGGGCCTGCCCTGTAAATTGCTCTGTAGGCTAGGCTGGCGTCAAACTCACAGAGATCTACCTGTCTCTGCCTCTGTCTCTGGGATTAAAGGTGTGCGACACCACTGCCCTGCTGAGGATCCCATTTCTACTTTCCATGCACAAGGGGAATACAGGTGGACTATGGCCTCTTGGCATTTACATAGGTACTGGGGAGTCTAACTCTGGTCCTGGCTCTTGTATGGCAAACACTTTACTTGCTGAATGATCTTCCAGGTCCCAAATTCTTTTTCTTTTTTTAAATTATTTATCTATTAAGTACACAATGTTCTGCTTGCATGTATTCCTGCAGGCCAGAAGAAGGCACCAGATTTCATTACAGATGGTTGTGAGCCAACATGTGGTTGCTGGGGATTGAACTCAGGACCTCTGGAAAAGCAGTCAGCTCTTTTAACCTCTGAGCCATCTTATTTTTTTTTTAATTACACATTTGAAAGTAAAAAAACCTTATTTGTGAAACAAGTTTTCTTTTTTTTAAAATAAATACAATCTCCTGTCCTCCTCCCACATATGCACATACATGAACCAACACATTTTCATACACACAATGCACATGTACATGCAAAAAGCACTTCAAAAATAAAAAACAGGGACAGGCGGTGGTGGCGCATGCCTTTAATCCCAGCACTCGGGAGGCAGAGGCAGGCAGATCTCTGTGAGTTCGAGGCCAGCCTGATCTACAAGAGCTAGTTCCAAGACAGGCTCCAAAGCTACAGAGAAACCCTGTCTCAACTAACTCTGTAGACCAGGCTGTCCTCGAACTCAGAAACTCATCTGCCTCTTGAGTGCTGGGATTAAAGGCATGCACCACCATGCCCAATGTGAAACATGTTTTCATTGCGTATGGTTTTTCTCCATGGGAATCTGCCGAAAGCTGGAAGCTTAGTGTAAATAGCCATGAGCTATTTCTGCATCTTTTCTACTTCCTGATGTTATAGTTTGAAATATGTGGCTTATTTATTTACTTATTTATTTTTGGACTATGTTCTTTTAGGGAAAATGTGATGATGGGCTGGGATAAGCCGAATGAATGAGAAATGGTTTTATTTAATTTGTTTTATTTTCTTTAAATACCTTTCAAAAATGTCTTCTCACCTTAAGCTGTTAGTTCTGTTGTCATCTCCCCCCCCCCCCCACAGTCTTTCCCTAGGATGGTCTTAAACTCATTCTGTAGCCAAGGATGACCTTAAATTGTCAATCTGCCTTACAGATATTGAGATTACAGTCATGGCCCATCACACACCTCATTTTTGATTTTCTTTTTTTTTCTAATTTATTTATTATGCATACAATATTCTGTCTGTGTGTATGTCTGCAGGCCAGAAGAGGGCACCAAACCTCATTACAGATGGTTGTGAGCCACCATGTGGTTGCTGGGAATTGAACTCAGGACTTTTGGAAGAGCAGGCAATGCTCTTAACCACTGAGCCATCTCTCCAGCCCCTGTCATTTTTGATTTTCAAAGGCTGACTTGTAGCTGTGCAGTGGTGGCCCATGGCTTTAATCCCAGGGCTCAGGGAGACAGAGGAAGGTGGATCTCTGTGAGTTCGATGCCAGCCTGGTCTATAGAGTGAGTTTCAGGACAGCCAGAGCTACACAGAGAAACCCTTCTCAGAAAAAAAAAAAACAAAGCAATAATAATAATAAATAAAAATAAAAAAACAAAGGCTGATTTATGCTGTATCCCTATTGCCTTCTTACTGGGAATGGTGGTAGTATAGTAGCAATAGAGCCTCTCATTACTTACGCATGCTGAAAGGGGGTAAGTTCGTGTGTGTGTGTGTGTGTGTGTGTGTGTGTGTATATATGAAGGCCAGGGGTTGACTTCAGCTGTCTTTCATGATTGCTCTCCACTCTCAGTGTTGCCCTGGTTGTAGACTGGATTGGTCTCAAATTCAGTGCTGCTTGCATATGCCTCTGAGTACTGGAATTAAAGGTGTATGCCATCATTCTCGGTTTCTCTACTTAATTTTTTGAGACAAAGTTTTTAACTGAACCTGGAGCTCACTGATTTTACTAAACTGTCCTGTGAACTCTAGGACTTCACCTGTCTGTGCTACTGCCAGTGCTGGGGTTACAGAAGTGTGTCACTCTGCCCAGCTTTTATGTGTGTCTGGGAGTTCAAACTTGGGCTCTTAATACTTGTGTTGCAAGCCCTTTCCCCACTGAACTGTCTTCCTCAATATTACTCTTTGAGTTCTTTTTTTGTACTTTTCTTTTTACACCTAGTTATGTGGTTTTTTTTTTTTCTTTTTTTTCTTTTTTCTTTCAAGACAGGGTTTCTCTGTGGCTTTGGAGCTCTTGTAGACCAGGCTGACCTTGAACTCACAGAGATCCACCCTGCTTTCTTTTTTTTTTTTTATATTTATTTATTACATATAATGTTCTGCCTGTATGTATTTCTGCAGGTTAGAAGAGGGCAGCAGATCTCATTACAGATGGTTGTGGTTTCTGGGAATTGAATTTAGGACCTTTGGAAGAGCAGACAGTGGTCTTAACCACTAAGAGCTCTCTCTCCAGCCCCACTCTTTTGTACTTTAAGATAAAGATTATTTTACTTTTTATTTGTGTGTAATTTGTATCTGTATACATGATATATGTATGTTGTGCCTGTGGAGAATATACGAATTGGATCTCAAGGACTGGAGCCACACGCAGTTGTGAACCCACCCAGTGTGGATACTGGGAACTGTGTCTTCTGGAAGAGCAGCCAAGACTATCAACTACTGAATGCCTCTCCAGTAATCTTTTGTACTTTTACTTTTTTTCCCTTTGGTTTTTGAAGATATGATTTCTCCATGTATCAGCTCTAGCTGTATTGGAACTACCTCTGTAGACCAGGTTCACCTCAAATTCTGACCTTTGCCTCCTGAGTGCTAGAATTAAAGATGTGTGCCACCACTGCCTGGCCTGCTTATGGAATTTTGTATAGTCAGGATATGTTTGCTATATAAAGTAGAGTAGACCAGGTACCATGGATGCCTGAATCAAACTGATGTGAATTTACCTGATGTATGTAATATGAAACAAATATTTGACAGAATTGTGCTCCTTGCTTGAGACATTACAAGTCTGTTTAGGAGGAAGATGAAATGAATTTGGTTTTTTAGGTGGATTTTTATCCTTAACGATTTGGGTGTTTAGTTAGTTACATTATATATGAATAACCTTTATTTCTTTCCTCTTGACTTTTGGTCCTCTTCCAGCCCACCTGCCGACCTCTCTCATCCCCCAGCTCAGTTATGAGATGAGTATATTTGAGAAAGCCTAATTTTTAGTTATATTTTGGCATTCTAGTACTGAGTCCAAAGTGAATACTACAGCAAGTATAAAACCTGTATTAATATTTCAGTAGGCTAAAGCTAGTATTTCTCTGCATTTGGTTAATATAGTTTCATTGTGAATCTTGAAGGATAACTTTAGGGACTTGAGGTTCTCTTTGTGTGAGTCACTGACTTTTCATATTTATGTGTTAGGTTTCCTGCTTTCAGAGAAAGCTGAAATCTTTTGGCACCTCCTGTTGAAGGAGAGTCAGGCACTTTGCTCTGACTCAGCCACTCTATAAATTGCCTAGAGGAGCCATAACAAGTACCACAGCTTTGGTGGTTTAAATAAATTTCTTCTTATTCTGGAGAGATGGCTCAGTGGTGAGCACTGCCTGCTTTTCTAAAGGTCCTGAGTTCAATTCCCAGCAACCACATGGTGGCTCACAACCATCTGTAATGAGATCTGGTGCTCCCTTCTGGCCTATAGGCGTGTATGCAGATAGAATATTATATACACAATAAGTAAATCTTTAAAAAAAATTCTCAGTTTTGAATGCTGCAACTCAAAAATCTAAGGTGTGAGCAGGTTGGTTCTTCGACACTTTCCTGTTTGGCTTTTGTTGTTGTTGTTTGGGGCTGTGTTTGTCTATGGCTGTTGCTCTTGTATTGCTCAGTCTTGCCTGAGACCTAATTTTTCTCTCTCCTAAAGACAAGGTCTCTCCATATAGCTTTGGCTTCCTGGAACTTGATCTGTAGACCAGGCTGCCCTCACACTCATAGAGACCCATTTGTCTCTGCCTTCTGAGTGCTGAGTTAAAGGCATCTGCCACGATTGTAAGACCCTCCCCCCTTTTTTTTTGAGTTCTAATTTTTTACCATTCAGGATAGATTAGAACCCAAAAGTTCAGTTCAAAACATCAACAAAGAAGCACTTGTTAGGAAAACGCTTAAGACGAGCTGCTCCACTGGCACAAAAAAAAAAAAAAAAATCCAATCAGACCAGGTTAAAACACATCAAATGCCCGTGTTTAATAGATGGCACACTCGGATGGTTGGCAGAGCATGGCAAGGAAAAGACAGAAAACAACCAGTGCCCTCCTTCTTTCCAACCCAAGCCTAAATAGCCTGGGGGAGTGGTCCTGACACTCCCCCTCCCCAGGGAGGAGTCAGTGCTTGGCAGGCTGGGAATTGGAGTTCAAGCCAGGGCAACTGCCAGTTTGGCCAAAAGAAATTAAAAACTTTTGTTGATTTTCCTCCCTCCCTTCATCCTTACCTTCTTTCTTCCCTCCCCCTCATCCTCTACCTCATTTGGAGAAAGTCTCATGTAGCCTAGGCTAGCCTCAGATTCATTATGTAGCATAAGGATGCCCTTCATGACACTCCCTTCCAAGGGCAGAGGTTACACAAATATATCACTGTACCTAGCTATTGTGATTTTTGTGATGCTAGGGACTGAACCCAGGGCTTTTTATCAGTCAGATAACCTCAGTCTCTCTTTCTCTCCCCCTCTTTAATGGGTTGCCTGACTTGAAGCTGAAGCTTGTAAAGCATATGTGAGACTTTCCCATGGTTACTGTGTGGTAAGGTGGTTTGTTTTAATTTCAAGTTAGACTTTTGTTTTGTTTTTTCGAAACACGGTTTCTCTGTAGCTTTGGAGCCTGTCCTGGAACTAGCTCTTGTAGACCAGGCTGGCCTCAAACTCACAGAGATCCACCTGCCTCTGCTCCCTGAGTGCTGGGATTAAAGGCGTGCGCCACCACAGCCCTGCTCATCTTAGACTTTTAAGTTTATTTCATTGATAAATTGTGTGTGTGTGTGTGTGTGTGTGTGTGTACCCATGCTTGCTGTGTTTTGTGGGTGGATATCAGAGGATAACATGATGGAGTTGGTTCTTTTCCTTTCTACAGTGTGGCTCCTGGGAAGTCATCAGATATGGTGGCAAGTACTTTAAACCCCTGAGCCATCTTCTGGGCCTTACTCTTAGAAATAAGTTAAGTGAGCCAGGTGCTGGTGGCGCACGCCTTTAATCCCAGCACTCGGGAGGCATAGGCAGGCGGATCTCTGTGAGTTCGAGACCAGCCTGGTCTACAGAGCTAGTTTCAGGACAGGCTCCAAAGCCACAGAGAAACCCTGTCTCGAAAAAACAAAAAAAACAAAAACAAACCCGAAACAAACAAAAAAGAAATAAGTTAGGTGTCACAAAGGAAGAAACCACCTCTCCAGGTAGAGTGTCTCAACAAGGCAAACCTCTAACCAGCAGGATGTATATTTAGAAAACAGAGGAGCAAGGCACACTGGGGCAGGTGGTAGCCTTCCCCATTGCTAGGGTCTAACCTCACAGTTTTTCTTGATCAACTAGTTTAAAAGAATCAGAACAAAGGAAATAAAAGACATCAAACAAAGGGAAGTCACTGGGTTCTGAAGCCACAGTGGAACCTTTAAAGTACAAACGAAAGTTTTATTTACTGAATCTTTGCAAAAGAATTTTACAAGGTAGGGAGAGAAAAAGGTTTGCATTCTATGAAGTTAGAAAAATTTTACAGCAATTGACAGAAACGACTAATATTTGATGTTTCTTAAATGAGGACTGGATTTTGTTTTGAAATATGGTGCCCCCCATTTTTTTTTTTTTTTTTGTTGTTGTTGTTTGTTTGTTTTGGAGACAGGGTTTCTCTGGTGTAGACTTTGCTGTCCTGGAACTCACAGAGATCCATCTCCCCGGTGCTAGGATTAAAAGTGTGTGCCATTAATGCCAAGCTTTTAAGCCTTTTTAAAGTGTACCGTTTGGATCATTAGGCACATTCAGTTTTTGCTGCCTCTTCTTCCTAGTTCTAATCTTTTCATTATCCTGGAAAGAAAGACCGTTCTTAGGAAGTAGTCTCTTTTTTCAACTCTTGCAACCTGTATTGGAGAGGACTTCTCTCTGATTAGCACATTCTTGGTTCTTCTTTTTCTTTTTCTCCTCCTCCTCTCTCCACCCTCCACCTCCCCTCCCCCCTCTTTGTCCCCTCCTCCCTCTCTTCACTTTTATTGAGCTATTCATTTTTCTCCTTTTTTTTTTTTTTTTTTTGGTTTTCTTTGGTTTTTCAAGACAGGGTTTCTCTGTGGCTTTGGAGCCTGTCCTGGAACTAGCTCTTGTAGATCAGGCTGGTCTCAAACTCACAGAGATCCGCCTGCCTCTGCCTCCCGAGTGCTGGGATTAAAGGTGTGTGCCACCACCGCCTGGCTTGGTTTTGTTTTAAGACAAAGTCTTACTTACCATTGTAATTCTGGTTGGTCTACAACTCACTATGTAGACCAGGTTGGCCTCAAACTCACAACAGAGATCCAACCATTCCTACCTAAATGCTGGGATAAAAGGCTCTGCCGGCCTCAGGGTTTCTCTGTGTAACTCTGGCTATACTGGAACTTTCTGTAGACCAGGCTGGCCTAGAATTTGGAGGTTCACCTGCCTCAGCCTCATTAGTGCTGGGATTAAAAGCATGTGCTGTTACCACCTGTCTTAAAATATAAGTTTGAAAGGGATTGGCGCATGGCTCAGCATTTGGGAGGTAGCGAGTGGAAGATTCTGAGTTTAGAACTAGACTGGATCACACAATGAGACTATGTCTCAAAACAGATTTAAGTTTAGGCCTTTAGAAAAATTGGGCCAGATATATCTGGATTGAAGTTTTAAGTCTCCTTGCTGAGATGTAGTTGTATTCATGAGGTGTCTGAGTAGGCAGATTCATCACCAGCCTCTAAGTGCTTTTTATTTATTATTTTAAAAAATATTTATTTATTATGTATATAATATTCTGTCTGTATGCCTGCAGGCCAGAAGAGGGCACCAGACCTCATTACAGATGGTTGTGAGCCACCATGTGGTTGCTGGGAATTGAACTCAGGACCTTTGGAAGAGCAGGCAGTGCACTTAACCACGGAGCCATCTCTCCAGTCCTTAAGTGCTTTTTATATACAGTAATTCATATATAGCTTTAATAGGTGGGGTGTTTCTTATCTCATTACAAACTAACATGTTGGAACTGTAGATCAAGAATTGCTTCCTAGTAGTAGAAGTAACACATTAAATATCTATTTTTGTGGCCATGTTTATTTTCGTGTGTGTCAGGATTTCTTTTCATCTCCACCATTACTATCACCACTCTTGCCTCATTGCTGTTACTCTTGCAAGGACTATTTGAAGTCATAAAGATGAATGAAGTAGTACCAAGACCATTTTCTTTCCTTTTTAAAAATTCTTCTCTCATATATTACATACTGCATTCTAATTCTAGTCTTCTCCATTGTCCTCCCCCTTCTCCTCCCAGTGCCTCTCCCTGACTTCCTCTTTTTCCCTTTTAAAAAAAGAGCAGGCCTCCCAGGAATATCAAATCAGTCACGGCATATCAAGTTATAATAAATCTAGGCACATTCCCTCATATTAGGACTGGATGAGGCAACTCAGTAGGAAAAGGGTCCCTAAGCAGGCTAAAGAGTTAAAGACAGCCCCCACTTCCACTGTTAAGAGTCCCACAGGTACAGCAAGTTACACTACCGTAACATATATATGTGTGTGTGTGTATACATACATACATACATACGTATATATGTATATATACATACACTACCGTAACATATATATGTGTGTGTGTGTATATATACATACATACATAGATCAGACCCATACAGGCTTTGTGACTCTGGCCCATTTTCTTATGGTTTCTTGGCCCTTCTGTCTCCTACAATCCTCGCTCCCCTTCTACAGGACCTCAAGCTCCATCTAAAGTTTGACTGTGGGTCTATCCATCTGCTCTCATCAGTTGCTGAATGAAACTTCTTTGGTGACACCATTTTTACCTGAAGAATATAATAATTTTTTTCTAAACCCTTTTATAAAATATCTAGAGAGTAACATAAATCAAATGTAAAAACAGAAAAATAGTGGAAATTACAATCTTTCTCTGAAATAAGAATAATTGTAGCCTAGTGTTGGTGATACATGCCTTTAATCCTAGTACTTGGGAGGCAGAGGCAGGTGGATCTCAGAGTTCAAGGCCAGCCTGGTCTACAGAGCGAGTTCCAGGACAGCCAGGGCTACACAAAGAAGCCTATCACAAAACGCCCAAAATAAATAACATTTTAAAAACTATTCACTTAATTGGTTTTAGCTTGGGACTGGAGAGATGGCTCCAGTAAGAGCCACTGGCCACTCTTCTAGATGACCCAGGTTCGATTCCAAGCATGCACATGGCAGCTCACATCCATCCTTAACTCCAGTTCCAGGGTATCTGATGCCCTCTACTGGCCTTTCAGACATATTCTTGTAGGCAAAACACCCACACACATTTTTTTAAAGTCTAAAAAATTTTTCAGGTTAGAAGAAAAATGCTTTTAGGCACTGTTGTATGCTGATACATGTGCTGAAAATACTTCCTCTTTTTTAGTGGCCTAGGAGGAAAACATCACCATGGCTACAGAAATTGGCTCTCCTCCACGATTTTTCCACATGCCAAGGTTTCAACACCAGGCACCCCGACAGCTATTTTATAAACGGCCTGATTTTGCACAGCAGCAAGCAATGCAGCAGCTTACCTTTGATGGAAAACGAATGAGAAAAGCTGTAAACCGGAAAACCATAGACTATAATCCATCTGTAATTAAGTATTTGGAGGTAAGTCCATTGAATGTACTTTGATAGTCAAAGTGTTTTTGTTTCTTTTTTTTATGCTAAAGTGTATTAAGTATTACTGGTATTTCTTGAATTAGTGGGATGGATTAGTATTTAGATGAAGAGTTTGTTAATCATCTTCCCAAAATAATACAGTGTATGTGAAATAATAGTGATTACCAACATAGTAACATTTTTGAGACACTGGCTCTGAGAACGTGGCTTGTCCTACTTCTGAGTTCCCAAGGGTAAGGAATTGTAGTCTGGAGAAAGAAGGAGCTCTATAGTTACCTTGAAGACTGAGTACACTTGTAGAATACCCTGATCTGCTGAAAGTGCTCTTAGCTCTGTTTCTCTACTTTTGAGCTCTTTATGTACCTTTTAAATGTTACTATTCCATCCAGTTTGGTTTAGTTTGTTTTTTATACCTTAGTTCAGTGGGTAAAGGCCTGTTGTTTGCACATTGAACTAATTAGTGTATTACAGACACATGGCAAAAAGTGTCAAGGATAGATTTAGACTTTTTAGTTTCTCCCCCTTTTTTAGACAGGCTGGTTTTGAATTCCTGAACTTTTCCCCTTCATCCCCTAAGTACTGAGATTAAGGCATGTGACATCACACTGGTTGATTCTTGGCAATTTCATTTGGGAAACTAGAGTATGAAGCTAGAATTTGGAAAGAATAAAAAAGAAAACCAAAAGAAAGATAAAGGGAAACTTTTGTGTTAATGGATTTGCCAGAATTCTGGTTGCCAGTCTGTCCTTACATCCTGCCTGCCCATCCAACTTAATTATTTTATGTATATTATTGTTTTGTTTGCATGCATGTATGTCTATCATGTGTATGCCTGGTGCCCACATAGGGAAGTAGAGGGTGTTGCATCCTGTGTAACTGGAGTTAACATGCTGTGAGCCATTTGGGCACTGGCATCCAGGTCTTCTAGAAGAGCAGCCAGTGCTCTTAGCCACTGAGCCATCTCACCAGCCCTTCCCCCATTCCATTTATCAATATGAAAATTGAGTGAGGATGATTTGGGGATCAGAGGAACTGGATGAGTAGGGTAAGGGCTTCTTGAGTAAAATTCTAAGCAGGGGCAGCAGCAAAAGAAAAAAGGGAAAAGCCATCACTGTTATCTGTGTTTGAGAAAACAGCCTGGTATCCCAGTGCCCAGGAGGCCAATGAACTCTGAATTCCAAGCCACACTGGTATAGCTAGGGAATTGCAGGCTAGCCAGGGCTACACAGCGAGACCCTGTCTTAAATACTAAAAGAAGGCCTGACGGTGGTGACACCTTCCAGCACTAGGGAGGCAGAGGCAGGTGGATCTCTTTGAGTTTGAGGCCAGTCTGGTCTACAGAGTGAGTTCCAGTTCAGGCTCCAAAGCCACACAGAGAAACCCTGTCTTGAAAAACCAAAAACACCAAAACCAAAACAAAACTCAAAACACACATGAATCCTGTTACATTTGGGGTTTGGGGAGCTAACTCAATGCTTAAGAGCACAGACTGCTTTTCTAGAGGACTTGGATTGATTCTCAGCATGAACATGGTGACCCATAATCATCTGTAATTCCAGTTTCAGAGTATCTCATGCTCTTCTGACCTCTGTGGGTACTAAACATGAGTGTGTAGCTTGGTACCCACATGCATACACATGCAGGCAAATATCCATACAACAAATTAAAAATATACATTAGGTTTCATTATTAATTAAATTTTACATGACTGTCACAAAACTGTGTACTCATTAATTTATTTTTTAACAGAATAGGATATGGCAAAGAGATCAGAGAGATATGCGGGCCATTCAGCCGGATGCAGGTTATTATAATGATGTAAGTATAAGTTCTATAATACTAGCTTAATAAGAACCTCCTTCTAAACCTCAAAGCATGTGAGTTCAGGGTCAAGGTTGTCTTGACTTCTTTTTTATAGTTAACACATTTCCAAAAGTGTATGTAGTATTTACCTTGATTTAATATTGTCTCAACTTAAATATTCCTTTAAATTTAATGATGAATAAACTTAGGGGGCGGGCAAAAGCAATGTAGAAAGTTGAACAGCTTCAAAGTCTTTTAATAGAAAAATTAATTTTAAATTTGGGGTTCTGCAAACATGCTTTGCTGTATTGACTTGGAGAAGTAATCTAGGAAATCTGATGCTTAAGCAGATGTTGAAATTAAGTTCTAGATTAATACTAATAGTTGTGTAACTTTTTATATTGGTTTTCTTTTAATGTAGAAAGTTACCCTGAAGTTCTCTGTAGATATTGAAATAGTTACCTTGCTGTGTACCTTGTTTCTTCTCTGTGTGTTATCAGGTGTTATAAAAACCCACTGTTCTTTTTTTTTGATAGCTGGTTCCACCTATAGGAATGTTGAATAATCCTATGAATGCAGTCACAACAAAATTTGTTAGAACATCAACAAACAAAGTAAAATGCCCAGTGTTTGTTGTGAGGGTAAGTATTCTGTTAGATATTTTTTTTAAAAATTAATTCTTAGTTTTACAAATGTATTTGACAAGGTTGGGCAAGGTAGCACATGTTTTTTTTTTTTTTTTTTTTTTTTTTTTTGATTTTCGAGACGGGGTTTCTCGGTTTCTCTGTAGCTTTTCGGTTTCTCTGTAGCTTTTCGGTTTCTCTGTAGCTTTTTGGTTCCTGTCCTGGAACTAGCTCTCGTAGACCAGGCTGGCCTCTACCTCCCGAGTGCTGGGATTAAAGGCGTGCACCACCTCCGCCCGGCTAGCTAGCGCGTTTGTCTTTAATCCCAGAAGCGTGAGGATTTCTGTGAGTTCAAGGCCAACCTGATCCACATAGTTTGAGAATAATCAGGACTACACAGAGAGACACTAACAGTTTTACTTTGGAATCCACTGTTTTATCCATTTGTGCACTGATAGTAGGATAATGTACTTTGTTGAGTTGTTTTTCATCATGTTATAGAATCCTGGAATATGTAGCATTTCATACTGCAGCAGGTCTCAGGATAGCCCTTGAGTAGAGATGGCTTTGTTGCTGTTGGAAAAACAGCATCCTAAACTGAATAAAAAGCTGTCGGGTTTTGATAGGAAATGATGTTTTAGGACAGCTAAAAAACTATGATACATCATCATACTTAATAGCTCTATGAAGGTTCCCAGTAGTTTCTTTGGAATTATAAAATACAGTTTTATAATCAGGAAGATAGTCACATTGCTTTATATTTTGAAGGGATTTTTCAGTAAAAGATTCTTTTCCATATCGACCAGACATTCAGTTCATATTCCTACAAATGATAGTGTAATAATTTCTTTTTATTTCATTTCTTCTTCCATTTTTTAGAATTTATTATTTGGATTTTCAAGACACGGTTTCTCTGTCCTAATTGTTCTGGAATTAGCTCTTGTAGTTCAGGCTGGCCTCGATTCCCCTGCCTCTGCCTCCCAAATGCTGGGATTAAAAGCTGCACCACCAATGCCAACAAGAATTTTTTTGTTTTGTTTTTTGTTTTCTGAGATAAGGTTTCTCTGTATAGCTCTGGTTGTCCTGGAACTTGCTCTGTAGACCAGGCTGGCCTCAAACTCAAGAGATCCTCCTGCTTCTGCCTCCCAAGTGCTGGAATTAAAAATGTACACCACTGCTGACTGGATTGATTTTATATTAAATGATGCGTATACATGCATGTCTCTATGCATGTTAGTGGAGGTGCCCTTGGAGGCTAGAAGAGGGCATCCAATCCTTTGGAGCTGGAAGTTACAGGTTGGTAGCTGCTTTACGTGGATGCTGGCAACCAGACTCAGGCCTCTGTAAAATTAGCATATTATTTTAACCATTGAGCTAGTTCTAAACTCCCATGTATGTATGTATTTATTTATCTATCTCTTTGCTCTTTGGGGGCCTGCCACCCAGATCCCAAATAAACACATGAAGGCTTATTCTTATGCTTATGAATGCTTGGCTTTAAAATGGCTTGTTTCTAGTCAGTTTTTCTTAAATTATCCCATTTACCTTTTGCCTCTGGGCTTTTAATTTCTCTATTCTATATTCTTTTCTTCCCTTTCTCTGTGACTAATTGTGTGGTTGGGTGGTTGGCCCCAGGTATCTTCCTCTTTTCCTTTTTTGTTCCTCCCTCTGCTCTTCTAGTCATTCTCTCTGCCTCCAGCCCTGCCTATCTTTTCTCCTATGTAGCTATTGGCCGTTCAGCTCTTTATTAGACCAATTAGGTATAAAACAGGCAAAGTAACACAGTTTTATAGAGGTAAACAAATGCAACACATCTTTGCATCATTAAACAAATATTCTACAGAACAAACGAATGTAACACATATTATCTAATATTCCACAACACCCTTGTTTTTTATTTTATTTTTAAACTTTATAGGGGGGGGACTCTCCCCTATGGTGTATATGTGGCGATCAGGATCACCAATGGAGTTGTTTCTGTTGTTTGACCTTTATGTGGCTTCTAGGAGTTGAGCTCACATTGTCAGGATTCTCTGGAGCTATAGTTAACAGGTGGTTGTGAGCTATCTGATGTTGGTATTGGGAAGCAAACTCTGTCCTGAATGAGCTGCAAACACTTTGAACTGCTGGGTCATTCTCCAGCACTTTATTATCCTTTTGTAATGCAGAAAACCTTTCTGAAATGGAACCTGCACATCTTGTATCTATATTTTTAATTTCTCCCCTTAATACTAAGGCTAGAACCTAGGACCTTGCATATGTTCTTATTTACATCTTTAGCCTCCCACCCCTTTAAGAACAAACCACACAACAATAAACCTCATGCTAGTTTTGAACTCATCTTGTAATGTAGCCTATGCTGCCCTAGAAATCTTGGTCCCCTTTCACCTTGTCCATGTGGTAGATAAGTTTTCTTTGGAGATCGAGGTATGAGATCTTAGAAAATTTGTGTGTATTAAAGACACAGTCTGTTGAAAGGTTATTAAGAAGTTCTGTATTTACAGTTTGGTTTACTACAGAATTGATAGGGTTAGGATCATAGCAAATAACAAAATCTAGGAATATTAAGAGCACTTTATTCAGAATCATCAAAATGATGTATTGATAAAGCAATAAAGAGCCACGTGGCCATATGTATTTGCACCATTTTCCAAATAAACTTTATCTATTTTATCATGTTTCTTTAAGCACACCTATCTTTTTTCTTTAGACCTCTGGAAGAGCAGGCTGTGCTCTTAACCAATTAGCCTTCTCTCTAGTCTCGACCTTGAACTTTTGATTCCATTCCTCTATCTCTTGAATGCTAGAATTATCGGCAGTGTACCACTCTGCCTAGTTTGGTGTTAGGATCAAACTTGGGGGCCTTGTGTTTTCTAGGCAAATATTCTAACATCACTAGCTTCTCTCCTAAATTTTAAAGAATATTTAGTTGTAGGGAAAGTTTGATATTTTTAATGTTCTTAATGTAATAATTGTTACCATTCTGCTTGAGGAGGGAGGGGTATTTTATTTTTGAGACAAGATCCTAGCTGGCCTAGAACTTGCTATCCAGACCATGTTGGCCCTGAACTCATAAAGATCTTTTGCCTTTGCCACCCAAGTGCTTGGGATTAAAAGTATGTGCCACATGCCTGCCTATTCTTTATTTAGCTATTTATTTGTTTTTATTTACTTACTTATTTTTAGAAGCAAGGTTTCTCTGTAATCCTGGCTGTGTAGACCAGGTTGATCTTGAACTCAGATATCCTCCTGCCTCTGCCTCTGGAGTGCTGGAATAAAAAGTGTGTGCCACCACCACCTGGCTGGCTGGCTTTCTCTGTCTTGTCTTGCCTGCCTCCCTCCCTCCCCTCCCCTCCCCTCCCCTCCCCCACTCCCCTCCCCTCCGCTCTCCTTCCCTCCTCTCCCCTCCCCTCCCCTCCCCTCCCCTCCCATTCGCTCCCCTCCCTCTTAGTTCAGGGTCTCATGCAGCCAAGAATGGTCTTGAATTTGGCATCCTGTCTCTGCCTCCCAGTGCTTTGCTTCTGGGCCTTTGCCACAGAGCTGATTTTATTTTTTGAGGTGAAGTCTTACAGTACAGCTGAGATTGGCCTTATACATCCAGCTATCAAGTGCTTTATATATACCACTGGACAGTCAAACAGCAATTGAAAGATTTCTTTATTTTTCATTTAGTCATTTGAAGTTTTCTGGTGACTGCCTACCTTATTTATATTAGTCTATTAAGTGGCCTAGATAAAAGTGAAATTTTTCTGGACTGAAATCTCAAGGTCCAAATCAGGAGCAGAAGGAGAGAGAGCACGAGCAAGGAACTCAGGTCCACGAGGGGTGCACCCACACACTGAGACAATGGGGGATGTTCTATCGGGAACTCACCAAGGCCAGCTAGCCTGGGTCTGAAAAAGCCTGGGTTAAAACCGGTCTCACTGAACATAGCGAACAATGAGGACTACTGAGACCTCAAGAACAATGGCAATGGGTTTTTGATCCTACTGCACGTATTGGCTTTGTGGGAGCCTAGGCAGCTTGGATGCTCACCTTACTAGACCTGGATGGAGGTGGGTGGTCCTTGGACTTCCCACAGGGCAGAGAACCCTGATTGCTCTTTGGGCTGACGAGGGAGGGGGACTTGATTGGGGGAGGGGGAGGGAAATGGGAGGCGGCGGTGGGGAAGAGACAGAAATCTTTAATAAATAAATAAAAGTGAAATTTTTACATGTTATGTTAAAAAAACTTGCTTTTTAAGTACATAGGGGTATTCATAATACATCTCTTTAAATTTAGCTAATAACCAGTGTTAGTGCTTTCCTTGCACTTTGTGATGCAAGCTCTTTTCTCAAAATACACTTACTTAGAAAGGTACATTAACATTAAAACTTAGTGTTGTCTACTTTATTTTGATTATTTAATATTTTATGAATAAATTCTATGCACTGGTGAGATACTCAGCAATTAAGAACATTGCAGTTTTTTTTTTTTTTTTTTTTGATTTTTGAGACAGGGTTTCTCTGTAGCTTTTGGTTCCTGACCTGGAACTAGCTCTTCTAGACCAGGCTGGCCTCGAACTCACAGAGATCCGCCTGCCTCTGCCTCCCAAGTGCTAGGATTAAAGGCGTGCACCACCACCACCCGGCTTAGAACATTGCAGCTTTTTTAGAGGACTTGAGTTCAGTTCCCTACACCCACATTCTGAAACTGACAACTGCCTGTAACTCTCGCTCAACCTACACATGCACAGACACAAATAAAACCAAACCAAGCAAGCAAAACCGCCTTTGAAAATATTCCTGAAATTAGTGAAGTTGCATGGCATGTTCTTATGTTTGCCCTGTCTTCCTTTTCCTCCCCCAGTGGACTCCAGAAGGAAGACGATTGGTCACTGGAGCTTCTAGTGGAGAGTTCACCTTGTGGAATGGGCTGACTTTCAACTTTGAAACCATATTGCAGGTAACAGGAACCACCAGATGGTAGCTCCTCTTAAAACTTGAGGGCATAGTCAACTTCATTGGCCATATAAAACTTAACAATTGGACAGTTTACTGCTCTGAGTTAATAGAGATTCCTGTCAGCTTCAGCCATATATTCTCTTAAATAAAAACTTAAAAGTGTTTTCTATTTTTACAGGCTCATGATAGCCCTGTGAGGGCCATGACTTGGTCACATAATGACATGTGGATGTTGACAGCAGATCATGGAGGATATGTGAAATATTGGCAATCCAACATGAACAACGTCAAGATGTTCCAGGCACATAAGGAGGCGATTAGAGAGGCCAGGTTTATACACAATATACCATTTTCTGTAGTCCCTATTGTCATGGTTAAATTACTCTCTAAGTGTATTCTGGGTGCAGAGATGCATGGGCTCTCTCAGATTCTGGGAAACTTTCCGCACCTTATGAACACAATATTTCTCTTTGTTTTCACACATTCACCATTTTGCTGGCACCTTTCTGAAATAGTTTTGTCCTGGTATCAGCCTTTGCAATATGTTAGAGATGTATTGTCTGCCACATTTTGCACTGGTTTTCTCTTTTTATTTATGGTTAATAATGTGTATACGTTATTCCTTTTTATTATCTACTGTGTAAGACAAGAATATTCCAAATAAAGAATTCAGTCTTTAATTATACAACTGAATAAAATCTAAAGCCTACAGAAATCACCTTCAGAATCCACACAAAAGTCAAGGAAAAAAAGAGGCTTAAGTGAAGACCTGGTTGGCTTGGTTCTGCCACGACTTCAAAAAGAAAGAAAGTATAGGACTAAAAACCTCACAGATAACTCTCTGGACGTGGCAAACATTAACGGATTAATGAATGGGTTCTTCATGCTTTGCAGCTGTAAGCAGACCTTTGTCAAAGAAGACTCTAGGACTTTTCTTCTGATTCACTGTTGATAACATGACTTACGCAAATGTATGAGTGGAGTTAAAACATTTTCAGTGAGTTGTATGTTTTTACATAACAGTGAGAAATGTATAGTAAAACCGGGGGAAAGAGTTTCAAAAAGAAGCCTGAAGAATTGCTGCAGCCTCAGAATAAAGCTAAGCATTCTCTTAAGGTTGTGCCATCTACGTGTGGGAAGAGGTTGACTTTAGAAACACCATTGGCAGTCACTTGTTTCTCCTTTCAGAATCCACAGAACCTGGTGCATATGTTTCTGCTTTATAGACTTGACCTCAGTGTCGTGCTCATCATTTTTCCACCTCTAGCCATTCAGAGTTCAAGGGAGTTCATACAGTTCATTGAAAATCTTGATGGTTTTACAGCCAGGAAGAAAACTGGCTTCCTCTTGTGTAGTAGTCATTGGCTTTAAAAATATCTGGTGTATATTTTAAGTTTTCCTCCAGAGGTACAACATTCATGGGATTACTTTACACCTGGAAGAAAGCGTGCGGTTTTCACGAGCCTTTTAAATAAGTGAGAAACATGGTATATAAGGATGATGTTTTAAGTATCTGAGGCAGAAACTGATGCTCATGTTTTGAGCAGTATTACTCTGTGGCTTAAATGATTATATGCAGAAATATTGTTAAGAGTAGAGTACATGTAGTTTTACTGCTAAGGCAGCTCCCCATGATTTGTTGGTACAGGAAATATACTAAAAGGAGCACAGGTAATGATAGGACTAGTAATGCACTGAGAAGTTCTGAATATTGATGGAAAACTGTAAAGAAAACCTTCTATGATTTTGAAGTCTTTTGATGAGATTCATATGTTAGCTGACTCCATTCTCTTTAAGGGCTTCTTCACTGGATACATCCTTCTTCTGTTTATAATGCAGCAGTGTTTTTGTTTTTCCCTGTCTGAGAAGCATGGATGATCTGTTAAATGCTGACTTCTTTCCCCTGCTGTGTGTCTTCATGTAACAGTTTCTCACCCACGGATAATAAATTTGCTACATGCTCTGATGACGGCACTGTTAGAATCTGGGATTTTCTTCGTTGCCATGAGGAAAGAATTCTCCGAGGTATGTGTACTAACAGTACTGATTGAAATACTTAAATAGGGAAGGCATTTGTGGTTAAGTCATCACAATACACTATATCTACTTGTATCTCCATTAAAGTATTTTTTATACATTCACCATCTCTGTCAAAACACAGCTGTTCTCTAGTTTGCATTCATTTTTAAAATTTTAACTAATAGTAATTTCACTATCTTTGAATTCTTTCAGTTGCAAATTAAATACAAGCTCTCCCTTTTCTCTATCACTTCTTTATCTTTGTCCTTTAGGGAAGTACTCTTTACTGACGTAGACATTTCAAAATAGACAGTTCACATATTCATGACAGCTCTTGTACAGATAATTATCTGATAAAATAGTTATTAGTAGCTATATGTACTTACCCCCTTTTTGAGAAAAGTTCTCATTGTGAAGCTTAAGCTGGCCTGGAACTTGCTGTGTAGCCCACACTAGCCTGGAACTTATAGTCCTTACTCCTTGTCCAGACTTCCAGTTCTGGGAGTGCAGTTGTGCTTCATTGCAACTGGCTTACTTGAAATTTGTAGATTATTTCACTTTGTATAGTGGGGCTGTTACTACCCTTTATGTGAATTCTGAGGTACTAGAATTTGGTAATTAGCTGTGTCTTATATATCCTTAGTGCAAACATTATAATAAAACCATTTGTACTTCTAAGTACTTGGTTTATTATTCACTAGGAATGTAATATTTTCAAGTGTTTAATTTCAACCTGTACTAGTTTACAAACTGACCTTTGCCTCCATGCTCTTGATTCCGGAATCCCGCAGAAGTAACATCATGGGAGATGGAAATTAAGGGTGGAGAATGGGTACCAAAGATAACATTTATCAAGACATTATGATTCAGAGATTTCCCTTCATGTTACAGAGTCAGCAGTTAGTTGTCTTGGTGGAATTGTAAATTTCGTACAACTGGTAAGATACTTTAACATGCCAGATGTTGTTGTGCACACCCTTTACTCCTGTAGAGGCTGGTAATCTCTGTGAGTTCCCTGTTAGTCTGGTCTACATAGGTGGTTCCAGACCAGCCAGCACTCCATAGTGAAACCCTGTTTTAGAATAAAGCAAACAAACAAAACGAAACTAAAAATTAAAAGATAAATTCCAGCCAATATAATTAAATGTATTTTCACATTGTCTTGGATCCATGTCCAGTTGTGCATTGCCACAGCTAGTGTAGGGTTCTGTCGGTGCCTGTCAAATTGAGGGGCATATGCACTGTGGAGATCATGACAACATGCAACTTAAGAATGAGGGAGACTCATTTATGGAAGAGTACATGATCCAGAAGACTTAAATGACTTGTTAAAAAATAATCAATGCCATAACTAGACTCTTAACCACTTGACTTTTATTCTCATTGTACACTTAACGTTGGCTCTTTCCTCACTGTTCTTAGGCTTAGAAATAAAAATCCTTAGAAATAAAATTTTTTATTTAAAGTAATCCTGGGGGATTATAATGACTGACTTTATAATCTGAAATATATAGAGTAGAAATCTCATATTAGACTGCTCAACAGTTTGTATTGCAACAATCTTTTGTATGTTAACTTCATTTCACTTTACACAGAAGTTCTAGAAGGGCTCTGAGAACAGCCCTGCATGTGCTTGACAGTGTCTGAAATGGAGTGTGAGAAGCAGCACTTGATAGTTTTAGATTTGAGTTAAGGTGAACCTTTTTAATATTAATTTTAGTTCAGGTGAATTTAAATAAAATGGAGCAAGTCTCACGTAATCCTTAGATTTTAGATTCCAGTTACTATTTTCTATCATTCAGTTTTCTAAATTCTGTGAAATTAAGAGCGTTTCTGTTATACTTGATGGTTCGAGGTCAGATTTACAGTCATTACTGGGAGAATACAAAATTATTCATCAAAAATTAGAAGAAAGGACCTGAAGGCAGCTTCTCATGGAAAACATTGGATCCCAAAGCCAAAATTTGGACAGGATGATTGTTCCACTTCTAAAACGTCAGTTGCCCTGTAATAAGTAAGTCATAGTCTACCCATACCTACCTGGCAGGCAAGCAGACATGCTCCATTTTTCTTGTATGTGTCAGGCACTCACTTTGAGAGGCTCGGTGTTTTGAAAAATCAAGAAAACACTATTTGAAGGGAGGTGATGATCATATATATATATATATTCTGAGGCTTTAACACATACTTAACCTTTTTTCCATCATCCATAATAAAAATCAGACTTTTACTCAGATTTTTAGTGATAAAGTATTTGTTGCCTCATGTTTTCCTTTACTAATATCAGGTCTGATTTTTATAATATTCTTCCATTATGTTGGTAATCTGCTTTTCTACAACTTCCTCTTCCACTTGGAACATCAAAGAGAAAAAAAGGCAAAAACATTTAATACATGGCTATAATCTCAACACTTGTGAGGTGCAACACAGCCTGAACTCTATAAGACACTTATAAACAAAATAAAAAACATCTGTGATCTATTGTGACAGCCAATTAAATATTTAAAAATAACAGTCTTTTTTTTTAGAAGTCACAATACTACAAATAAAGTCACAATTTTTCAGTACAAAATTTACACACACACACACACACACACACCCATGGGTTTTTCAAGACAGAGTTTCTCTGTATTGCTTTGGAACCTGTCCTGGAACTAGCTATTGTAAACCAGGCTGGCCTCGAACTCAAGAGAAACCTGTTTTAAATGGGCATAGAGCAATTTTTGGGAGATTTGCTGTATAAAAGTATTGCTTGGTTGATTCATAAGTTCATGAAATTGAGTTGGGAAACATCTTGTAAATATCTGTCATATACTGGAGTTTATACACTTTTGTCCTTTTTCTCAAGTAAAGAGTGCTTAAAATTTTGTAGGCAAGATATTTTCACAAGCTTTTATCATCTTCAAAGCAGAGACCAGTGAGTAAACTTAATAATATTTGTTATAAATACTTTATTGACACAGAAGAGGGAAGAAGACCTGCGACTCTGTCTCTAAAAGCAAAACAAACCTCTTGCTGCCAAGTTAAAAAGTGCAATCATTAAGAATGTTAAATTAAATTTTAATGAGAAGAATTAAACTTACAAAAAGAATCTACTCCAGAAATTCACTGCACTTGAAGTTTGTTTTATCTTCTTGGTTTTGGCAATAATAACTGGCACACTGATCAGGCATAGTGTAAGTACTTAATTTAGCATCATCAGCAACCCTTTGGGATAAGAAGTCGTTAGCCCCTTCTTTACTTTATAAGAAGTAGGGCTAGGATTGATTTGAAGGCAGGTTGTTTGGCTTGAGTTTTATTACTGTGTAGCCCAGGGCGCATGCTAGGCAAGTAACCCAACCACTGAGCTATATCCCTAACCTTTTATATTTAAAAGAAATGTCATTGTAGATTGTATTTCTGAGCTATGGTGATAGAATTATGAAGTAAAGATTTTGGTAGGGGAGTAGAGAGAGCGTGGGCAGAGGGAACTCCAGTTTATTTTAATACTTTCCTTAAAAACTGTCCCTGTAGGTTATAGTGGGGTTTTTTGGGGGTGGGGGCTTTTTTTTTTTTTTTTTTTCCTTTCAAGACAGGGTTTCTTTGTGTGGCTTTGGAGCCTGTCCTGGAATTTGCTCTGTAGACCAGGCTGGCCTCAGACTCACAGAGATCCTCCCTCTGCCTCCTGAGTGCACCATCACTGCCCAGCGGTTACAATTATTTATGTACTACTAACTGAACCACAGAAACATTATATCACACTGGATTGTTGAAACAGCAAATGAGTTACAAGGTATCTGTTAAGTTATATAAATGTACAGAAAGGGGTACCTTACAGTATTGTCCAGAGGAAGTGCCTTTGTTGGGAACAAATCTGTTGGTATGTGCTTGCTTAGCATACACTGAGTCTTAGGATTATGCCCCAGTATCGCGTGAAATTGAGTTTGGTAGTACACATACCTCTTATTTAGGCAGTGGGGAAAAATTCAAGCTCATCTTTGCTACATAGCATTTGTAGACCAGTCTGGGCAAAGTGTGATTCTGTCTTTAAAAGCAAAGCTAAACCAAACCCGTTTTATTAAATTTTATTTTGCTTCGCTTTAAGAAAGGGTCTTACTACGCAGTTAAGGCTAGACTTGCGTTCACTAAGTAGCACATGCTGGCCAACAAAGAACTCATGGTGTTGTTCCCGACTCATCCTCTAAGGTGCTGGCTTTCTCTTCAGTATTATCGCTTAGTGCGAAGAAATGAACCCCATGTTCACCTCACAACATAAGAAAAAGAATAGCATTCATATTTGTTTTTCTTTTTGTTTTTTTTTCGAGACAGGTTTTCTTAGTGTAGCCTTGCCTGTTTGGGAACTAGCTCTGTTGACTAGACAGAGTTCTGCCTGCTTTTGCCTCTCGGCTGCTGGAATTAAAGGCATGTAATGCCCAGCAGCATTCTTATGCATACAATATTCTGTCTGTGTGTATGTCTGCAGACCAGAAGAGGGCACCAGACCTCATTACAGATGGTTGTGAGCCACCATGTGGTTGCTGGGAATTGAACTCAGGACCTCTGGAAGAGCAGGCAATGCTCTTAACCACTGAGCCATCTCTTCAAC